>NW_026698040.1:0-44789 GCF_030435755.1 Ochotona princeps
GGTTCATTCCTAGATAATGCATTCAAAGGGCACTAAGCATAGAGTGTGAAAACTGAGTTTCCTTGAGAGCTGCTTGGAAGCCTGATGGTGTGTGAAGTTAGTGAGCCAAATGGAGTTGTTCTCCCACAAGAACCACTCGGCTGATCCTTCTTCAATATGCCCTTCACCAACATGCAGTGTTTCCTTGATTGAATTAGCTCTCACACCAATATTTGCGTCTAGAGCCTTTGCATTGAGGGCTATCTGAAAACGGCTGTGGCGCTGAAGTTGCCTGTGAATGTGGAGTTGGTGGCATGTGAAACCCGCATGTGGAGCATTCGTTTGTGTGGGATGCTCTACCAGGTTCATTTCAGTCCTAGCCATACAAAGGGCACTAATCATAGAGTGTGAAAACTGAGTTTCCTTGAGAGCTGCTTGGAAGCCTGATGGTGTGTGAAGTTAGTGAGCCAAATGGAGTTGTTCTCCCACAAGAACCACTCGGCTGATCCTTCTTCAATATGCCCTTCACCAACATGCAGTGTTTCCTTGATTGGATTATCTCTCACACCAATATTTGCGTCTAGAGCCTTTGCATTGAGGGCTATCTGAAAGCGGCTGTGGCGCTGAAGTTGCCTGTGAATGTGGAGTTGGTGGCATGTGAAACCCGCATGTGGAGCATTCGTTTGTGTGGGATGCTCTACCAGGTTCATTCCTAGATAATGCACTCAAAGGCCACTAAGCATAAAGTGTGAAAACTGAGTTTCCTTAAGAGCTGCTTGGAAGCCTGATGGTGTGTGAAGTTAGTGAGCCAAATGGAGTTGTTCTCCCACAAGAACCACTCGGCTGATCCTTCTTCAATATGCCCTTCACCAACATGCAGTGTTTCCTTGATTGAATTAGCTCTCACACCAATATTTGCGTCTAGATCCTTTGCATTGAGGGCTATCTGAAAACGGCTGTGGCGCTGAAGTTGCCTGTAAATGTGGAGTTGGTGGCATGTGAAAGCCGCATGTGGAGCATTCGTTTGTGTGGGATGCTCTACCAGGTTCATTCCTAGATAATGCAAAGGGCACTAAGCATAGAGTGTGAAAACTGAGTTTCCTTGAGAGCTGCTTGGAAGCCTGATGGTGTGTGAAGTTAGTGAGCCAAATGGAGTTGTTCTCCCACAAGAACCACTCGGCTGATCCTTCTTCAATATGCCCTTCACCAACATGCAGTGTTTCCTTGATTGAATTAGCTCTCACACCAATATTTGCGTCTAGAGCCTTTGCATTGAGGGCTATCTGAAAACGGCTGTGGCGCTGAAGTTGCCTGTGAATGTGGAGTTGGTGGCATGTGAAACCCGCATGTGGAGCATTCGTTTGTGTGGGATGCTCTACCAGGTTCATTCCTAGATAATGCACTCAAAGGGCACTAAGCTTAGAGTGTGAAAACTGAGTTTCCTTAAGAGCTGCTTGGAAGCCTGATGGTGTGTGAAGTTAGTGAGCCAAATGGAGTTGTTCTCCCACAAGAACCACTCGGCTGATCCTTCTTCAAAATGCCCTTCACCAACATGCAGTGTTTCCTTGATTGAATTAGCTCTCACACAAATATTTGCGTCTAGATCCTTTGAATTGAGGGCTATCTGAAAACGGCTGTGGACCTGAAGTTGCCTGTGAATGTGGAGTTGGTGGCATGTGAAACCCGCATGTGGAGCATTTGTTTGTGTGGGATGCTCTCCAAGCTTCATTTCAGTCCTATTCACTCAAAGGGCACTAAACATAGAGTGTGAAAACTGAGTTTCCTTGAGAGCTGCTTGGAAGCCTGATGGTGTGTGAAGTTAGTGAGCCAAATGGAGTTGTTCTCCCACAAGAACCACTCGGCTGATCCTTCTTCAATATGCCCTTCACCAACATGCAGTGTTTCCTTGATTGAATTAGCTCTCACACCAATATTTGCGTCTAGAGCCTTTGCATTGAGGGCTGTCTGAAAACGGCTGTGGCGCTGAAGTTGCCTGTGAATGTGGAGTTGGTGGCATGTGAAACCCGCATGTGGAGCATTCGTTTGTGTGGGATGCTCTACCAGGTTCATTTCAGTCCTAGCCATACAAAGGGCACTAATCATAGATTGTGAAAACTGAGTTTCCTTGAGAGCTGCTTGGAAGTCTGATGGTGTGTGAAGTTAGTGAGCCAAATGGAGTTGTTCTCCCACAAGAACCACTCGGCTGATCCTTCTTCAATATGCCCTTCACCAACATGCAGTGTTTCCTTGATTGGATTAGCTCTCACACCAATATTTGCGTCTAGAGCCTTTGCATTGAGGGCTATCTGAAAACGGCTGTGGCGCTGAAGTTGCCTGTGAATGTGGAGTTGGTGGCATGTGAAACCCGCATGTGGAGCATTCGTTTGTGTGCGATGCTCTACCAGGTTCATTCCTACATAATGCACTCAAAGGCCACTAAGCATAAAGTGTGAAAACTGAGTTTCCTTAAGAGCTGCTTGGAAGCATGATGGTGTGTGAAGTTAGTGAGCCAAATGGAGTTGTTCTCCCACAAGAACCACTCGGCTGATCCTTCTTCAATATGCCCTTCACCAACATGCAGTGTTTCCTTGATTGAATTAGCTCTCACACAAATATTTGCGTCTAGATCCTTTGCATTGAGGGCTATCTGAAAACGGCTGTGGCGCTGAAGTTGCCTGTGAATGTGGAGTTGGTGGCATGTGAAAGCCGCATGTGGAGCATTCGTTTGTGTGGGATGCTCTACCAGGTTCATTCCTAGATAATGCATTCAAAGGGCACTAAGCATAGAGTGTGAAAACTGAGTTTCCTTGAGAGCTGCTTGGAAGCCTGATGGTGTGTGAAGTTAGTGAGCCAAATGGAGTTGTTCTCCCACAAGAACCACTCGGCTGATCCTTCTTCAATATGCCCTTCACCAACATGCAGTGTTTCCTTGATTGAATTAGCTCTCACACCAATATTTGCGTCTAGAGCCTTTGCATTGAGGGCTATCTGAAAACGGCTGTGGCGCTGAAGTTGCCTGTGAATGTGGAGTTGGTGGCATGTGAAACCCGCATGTGGAGCATTCGTTTGTGTGGGATGCTCTACCAGGTTCATTTCAGTCCTAGCCATACAAAGGGCACTAATCATAGAGTGTGAAAACTGAGTTTCCTTGAGAGCTGCTTGGAAGCCTGATGGTGTGTGAAGTTAGTGAGCCAAATGGAGTTGTTCTCCCACAAGAACCACTCGGCTGATCCTTCTTCAATATGCCCTTCACCAACATGCAGTGTTTCCTTGATTGGATTATCTCTCACACCAATATTTGCGTCTAGAGCCTTTGCATTGAGGGCTATCTGAAAGCGGCTGTGGCGCTGAAGTTGCCTGTGAATGTGGAGTTGGTGGCATGTGAAACCCGCATGTGGAGCATTCGTTTGTGTGGGATGCTCTACCAGGTTCATTCCTAGATAATGCACTCAAAGGCCACTAAGCATAAAGTGTGAAAACTGAGTTTCCTTAAGAGCTGCTTGGAAGCCTGATGGTGTGTGAAGTTAGTGAGCCAAATGGAGTTGTTCTCCCACAAGAACCACTCGGCTGATCCTTCTTCAATATGCCCTTCACCAACATGCAGTGTTTCCTTGATTGAATTAGCTCTCACACCAATATTTGCGTCTAGATCCTTTGCATTGAGGGCTATCTGAAAACGGCTGTGGCGCTGAAGTTGCCTGTAAATGTGGAGTTGGTGGCATGTGAAAGCCGCATGTGGAGCATTCGTTTGTGTGGGATGCTCTACCAGGTTCATTCCTAGATAATGCAAAGGGCACTAAGCATAGAGTGTGAAAACTGAGTTTCCTTGAGAGCTGCTTGGAAGCCTGATGGTGTGTGAAGTTAGTGAGCCAAATGGAGTTGTTCTCCCACAAGAACCACTCGGCTGATCCTTCTTCAATATGCCCTTCACCAACATGCAGTGTTTCCTTGATTGAATTAGCTCTCACACCAATATTTGCGTCTAGAGCCTTTGCATTGAGGGCTATCTGAAAACGGCTGTGGCGCTGAAGTTGCCTGTGAATGTGGAGTTGGTGGCATGTGAAACCCGCATGTGGAGCATTCGTTTGTGTGGGATGCTCTACCAGGTTCATTCCTAGATAATGCACTCAAAGGGCACTAAGCTTAGAGTGTGAAAACTGAGTTTCCTTAAGAGCTGCTTGGAAGCCTGATGGTGTGTGAAGTTAGTGAGCCAAATGGAGTTGTTCTCCCACAAGAACCACTCGGCTGATCCTTCTTCAATATGCCCTTCACCAACAGGCACTGTTTCCTTGATTGAATTAGCTCTCACACCAATATTTGCGTCTTGAGCCTTTGCATTGAGGGCTATCTGAAAACGGCTGTGGACCTGAAGTTGCCTGTGAATGTGGAGTTGGTGGCATGTGAAACCCGCATGTGGAGCATTTGTTTGTGTGGGATGCTCTCCAAGCTTCATTTCAGTCCTATTCACTCAAAGGGCACTAAACATAGAGTGTGAAAACTGAGTTTCCTTGAGAGCTGCTTGGAAGCCTGATGGTGTGTGAAGTTAGTGAGCCAAATGGAGTTGTTCTCCCACAAGAACCACTCGGCTGATCCTTCTTCAATATGCCCTTCACCAACATGCAGTGTTTCCTTGATTGAATTAGCTCTCACACCAATATTTGCGTCTAGAGCCTTTGCATTGAGGGCTGTCTGAAAACGGCTGTGGCGCTGAAGTTGCCTGTGAATGTGGAGTTGGTGGCATGTGAAACCCGCATGTGGAGCATTCGTTTGTGTGGGATGCTCTACCAGGTTCATTTCAGTCCTAGCCATACAAAGGGCACTAATCATAGATTGTGAAAACTGAGTTTCCTTGAGAGCTGCTTGGAAGTCTGATGGTGTGTGAAGTTAGTGAGCCAAATGGAGTTGTTCTCCCACAAGAACCACTCGGCTGATCCTTCTTCAATATGCCCTTCACCAACATGCAGTGTTTCCTTGATTGGATTAGCTCTCACACCAATATTTGCGTCTAGAGCCTTTGCATTGAGGGCTATCTGAAAACGGCTGTGGCGCTGAAGTTGCCTGTGAATGTGGAGTTGGTGGCATGTGAAACCCGCATGTGGAGCATTCGTTTGTGTGCGATGCTCTACCAGGTTCATTCCTACATAATGCACTCAAAGGCCACTAAGCATAAAGTGTGAAAACTGAGTTTCCTTAAGAGCTGCTTGGAAGCATGATGGTGTGTGAAGTTAGTGAGCCAAATGGAGTTGTTCTCCCACAAGAACCACTCGGCTGATCCTTCTTCAATATGCCCTTCACCAACATGCAGTGTTTCCTTGATTGAATTAGCTCTCACACAAATATTTGCGTCTAGATCCTTTGCATTGAGGGCTATCTGAAAACGGCTGTGGCGCTGAAGTTGCCTGTGAATGTGGAGTTGGTGGCATGTGAAAGCCGCATGTGGAGCATTCGTTTGTGTGGGATGCTCTACCAGGTTCATTCCTAGATAATGCATTCAAAGGGCACTAAGCATAGAGTGTGAAAACTGAGTTTCCTTGAGAGCTGCTTGGAAGCCTGATGGTGTGTGAAGTTAGTGAGCCAAATGGAGTTGTTCTCCCACAAGAACCACTCGGCTGATCCTTCTTCAATATGCCCTTCACCAACATGCAGTGTTTCCTTGATTGAATTAGCTCTCACACCAATATTTGCGTCTAGAGCCTTTGCATTGAGGGCTATCTGAAAACGGCTGTGGCGCTGAAGTTGCCTGTGAATGTGGAGTTGGTGGCATGTGAAACCCGCATGTGGAGCATTCGTTTGTGTGGGATGCTCTACCAGGTTCATTTCAGTCCTAGCCATACAAAGGGCACTAATCATAGAGTGTGAAAACTGAGTTTCCTTGAGAGCTGCTTGGAAGCCTGATGGTGTGTGAAGTTAGTGAGCCAAATGGAGTTGTTCTCCCACAAGAACCACTCGGCTGATCCTTCTTCAATATGCCCTTCACCAACATGCAGTGTTTCCTTGATTGGATTATCTCTCACACCAATATTTGCGTCTAGAGCCTTTGCATTGAGGGCTATCTGAAAGCGGCTGTGGCGCTGAAGTTGCCTGTGAATGTGGAGTTGGTGGCATGTGAAACCCGCATGTGGAGCATTCGTTTGTGTGGGATGCTCTACCAGGTTCATTCCTAGATAATGCACTCAAAGGCCACTAAGCATAAAGTGTGAAAACTGAGTTTCCTTAAGAGCTGCTTGGAAGCCTGATGGTGTGTGAAGTTAGTGAGCCAAATGGAGTTGTTCTCCCACAAGAACCACTCGGCTGATCCTTCTTCAATATGCCCTTCACCAACATGCAGTGTTTCCTTGATTGAATTAGCTCTCACACCAATATTTGCGTCTAGATCCTTTGCATTGAGGGCTATCTGAAAGCGGCTGTGGCGCTGAAGTTGCCTGTGAATGTGGAGTTGGTGGCATGTGAAAGCCGCATGTGGAGCATTCGTTTGTGTGGGATGCTCTACCAGGTTCATTCCTAGATAATGCACTCAAAGGCCACTAAGCATAGAGTGTGAAAACTGAGTTTCCTTGAGAGCTGCTTGGAAGCCTGATGGTGTGTGAAGTTAGTGAGCCAAATGGAGTTGTTCTCCCACAAGAACCACTCGGCTGATCCTTCTTCAATATGCCCTTCACCAACATGCAGTGTTTCCTTGATTGAATTAGCTCTCACACCAATATTTGCGTCTAGAGCCTTTGCATTGAGGGCTATCTGAAAACGGCTGTGGCGCTGAAGTTGCCTGTGAATGTGGAGTTGGTGGCATGTGAAACCCGCATGTGGAGCATTCGTTTGTGTGGGATGCTCTACCAGGTTCATTCCTAGATAATGCACTCAAAGGGCACTAAGCTTAGAGTGTGAAAACTGAGTTTCCTTAAGAGCTGCTTGGAAGCCTGATGGTGTGTGAAGTTAGTGAGCCAAATGGAGTTGTTCTCCCACAAGAACCACTCGGCTGATCCTTCTTAAAAATGCCCTTCACCAACATGCAGTGTTTCCTTGATTGGATTAGCTCTCACACCAATATTTGCGTCTAGAGCCTTTGCATTGAGGGCTATCTGAAAGCGGCTGTGGCGCTGAAGTTGCCTGTGAATGTGGAGTTGGTGGCATGTGAAAGCCGCATGTGGAGCATTCGTTTGTGTGGGATGCTCTACCAGGTTCATTCCTAGATAATGCACTCAAAGGGCACTAAGCATAGAGTGTGAAAACTGAGTTTCCTTGAGAGCTGCTTGGAAGCCTGATGGTGTGTGAAGTTAGTGAGCCAAATGGAGTTGTTCTCCCACAAGAACCACTCGGCTGATCCTTCTTCAATATGCCCTTCACCAACATGCAGTGTTTCCTTGATTGAATTAGCTCTCACACCAATATTTGCGTCTAGAGCCTTTGCATTGAGGGCTATCTGAAAACGGCTGTGGCGCTGAAGTTGCCTGTGAATGTGGAGTTGGTGGCATGTGAAACCCGCATGTGGAGCATTCGTTTGTGTGGGATGCTCTACCAGGTTCATTCCTAGATAATGCACTCAAAGGGCACTAAGCTTAGAGTGTGAAAACTGAGTTTCCTTAAGAGCTGCTTGGAAGCCTGATGGTGTGTGAAGTTAGTGAGCCAAATGGAGTTGTTCTCCCACAAGAACCACTCGGCTGATCCTTCTTCAAAATGCCCTTCACCAACATGCAGTGTTTCCTTGATTGAATTAGCTCTCACACCAATATTTGCGTCTAGATCCTTTGCATTGAGGGCTATCTGAAAACGGCTGTGGACCTGAAGTTGCCTGTGAATGTGGAGTTGGTGGCATGTGAAACCCGCATGTGGAGCATTCGTTTGTGTGGGATGCTCTCCAAGCTTCATTTCAGTCCTATTCACTCAAAGGGCACTAAACATAGAGTGTGAAAACTGAGTTTCCTTGAGAGCTGCTTGGAAGCCTGATGGTGTGTGAAGTTAGTGAGCCAAATGGAGTTGTTCTCCCACAAGAACCACTCGGCTGATCCTTCTTCAATATGCCCTTCACCAACATGCAGTGTTTCCTTGATTGAATTAGCTCTCACACCAATATTTGCGTCTAGAGCCTTTGCATTGAGGGCTGTCTGAAAACGGCTGTGGCGCTGAAGTTGCCTGTGAATGTGGAGTTGGTGGCATGTGAAACCCGCATGTGGAGCATTCGTTTGTGTGGGATGCTCTACCAGGTTCATTTCAGTCCTAGCCATACAAAGGGCACTAATCATAGATTGTGAAAACTGAGTTTCCTTGAGAGCTGCTTGGAAGTCTGATGGTGTGTGAAGTTAGTGAGCCAAATGGAGTTGTTCTCCCACAAGAACCACTCGGCTGATCCTTCTTCAATATGCCCTTCACCAACATGCAGTGTTTCCTTGATTGAATTAGCTCTCACACCAATATTTGCGTCTAGAGCCTTTGCATTGAGGGCTATCTGAAAACGGCTGTGGCGCTGAAGTTGCCTGTGAATGTGGAGTTGGTGGCATGTGAAACCCGCATGTGGAGCATTCGTTTGTGTGGGATGCTCTACCAGGTTCATTCCTAGATAATGCACTCAAAGGGCACTAAGCTTAGAGTGTGAAAACTGAGTTTCCTTAAGAGCTGCTTGGAAGCCTGATGGTGTGTGAAGTTAGTGAGCCAAATGGAGTTGTTCTCCCACAAGAACCACTCGGCTGATCCTTCTTCAAAATGCCCTTCACCAACATGCAGTGTTTCCTTGATTGAATTAGCTCTCACACAAATATTTGCGTCTAGATCCTTTGCATTGAGGGCTATCTGAAAACGGCTGTGGACCTGAAGTTGCCTGTGAATGTGGAGTTGGTGGCATGTGAAACCCGCATGTGGAGCATTTGTTTGTGTGGGATGCTCTCCAAGCTTCATTTCAGTCCTATTCACTCAAAGGGCACTAAGCATAGAGTGTGAAAACTGAGTTTCCTTGAGAGCTGCTTGGAAGCCTGATGGTGTGTGAAGTTAGTGAGCCAAATGGAGTTGTTCTCCCACAAGAACCACTCGGCTGATCCTTCTTCAATATGCCCTTCACCAACATGCAGTGTTTCCTTGATTGAATTAGCTCTCACACCAATATTTGCGTCTAGAGCCTTTGCATTGAGGGCTGTCTGAAAACGGCTGTGGCGCTGAAGTTGCCTGTGAATGTGGAGTTGGTGGCATGTGAAACCCGCATGTGGAGCATTCGTTTGTGTGGGATGCTCTACCAGGTTCATTTCAGTCCTAGCCATACAAAGGGCACTAATCATAGATTGTGAAAACTGAGTTTCCTTGAGAGCTGCTTGGAAGTCTGATGGTGTGTGAAGTTAGTGAGCCAAATGGAGTTGTTCTCCCACAAGAACCACTCGGCTGATCCTTCTTCAATATGCCCTTCACCAACATGCAGTGTTTCCTTGATTGGATTAGCTCTCACACCAATATTTGCGTCTAGAGCCTTTGCATTGAGGGCTATCTGAAAACGGCTGTGGCGCTGAAGTTGCCTGTGAATGTGGAGTTGGTGGCATGTGAAACCCGCATGTGGAGCATTCGTTTGTGTGCGATGCTCTACCAGGTTCATTCCTACATAATGCACTCAAAGGCCACTAAGCATAAAGTGTGAAAACTGAGTTTCCTTAAGAGCTGCTTGGAAGCATGATGGTGTGTGAAGTTAGTGAGCCAAATGGAGTTGTTCTCACACAAGAACCACTCGGCTGATCCTTCTTCAATATGCCCTTCACCAACATGCAGTGTTTCCTTGATTGAATTAGCTCTCACACAAATATTTGCGTCTAGATCCTTTGCATTGAGGGCTATCTGAAAACGGCTGTGGCGCTGAAGTTGCCTGTGAATGTGGAGTTGGTGGCATGTGAAAGCCGCATGTGGAGCATTCGTTTGTGTGGGATGCTCTACCAGGTTCATTCCTAGATAATGCACTCAAAGGGCACTAAGCATAGAGTGTGAAAACTGAGTTTCCTTGAGAGCTGCTTGGAAGCCTGATGGTGTGTGAAGTTAGTGAGCCAAATGGAGTTGTTCTCCCACAAGAACCACTCGGCTGATCCTTCTTCAATATGCCCTTCACCAACATGCAGTGTTTCCTTGATTGAATTAGCTCTCACACCAATATTTGCGTCTAGAGCCTTTGCATTGAGGGCTATCTGAAAACGGCTGTGGCGCTGAAGTTGCCTGTGAATGTGGAGTTGGTGGCATGTGAAACCCGCATGTGGAGCATTCGTTTGTGTGGGATGCTCTACCAGGTTCATTTCAGTCCTAGCCATACAAAGGGCACTAATCATAGAGTGTGAAAACTGAGTTTCCTTGAGAGCTGCTTGGAAGCCTGATGGTGTGTGAAGTTAGTGAGCCAAATGGAGTTGTTCTCCCACAAGAACCACTCGGCTGATCCTTCTTCAATATGCCCTTCACCAACATGCAGTGTTTCCTTGATTGGATTATCTCTCACACCAATATTTGCGTCTAGAGCCTTTGCATTGAGGGCTATCTGAAAGCGGCTGTGGCGCTGAAGTTGCCTGTGAATGTGGAGTTGGTGGCATGTGAAACCCGCATGTGGAGCATTCGTTTGTGTGGGATGCTCTACCAGGTTCATTCCTAGATAATGCACTCAAAGGCCACTAAGCATAAAGTGTGAAAACTGAGTTTCCTTAAGAGCTGCTTGGAAGCCTGATGGTGTGTGAAGTTAGTGAGCCAAATGGAGTTGTTCTCCCACAAGAACCACTCGGCTGATCCTTCTTCAATATGCCCTTCACCAACATGCAGTGTTTCCTTGATTGAATTAGCTCTCACACCAATATTTGCGTCTAGATCCTTTGCATTGAGGGCTATCTGAAAACGGCTGTGGCGCTGAAGTTGCCTGTAAATGTGGAGTTGGTGGCATGTGAAAGCCGCATGTGGAGCATTCGTTTGTGTGGGATGCTCTACCAGGTTCATTCCTAGATAATGCACTCAAAGGCCACTAAGCATAGAGTGTGAAAACTGAGTTTCCTTGAGAGCTGCTTGGAAGCCTGATGGTGTGTGAAGTTAGTGAGCCAAATGGAGTTGTTCTCCCACAAGAACCACTCGGCTGATCCTTCTTCAATATGCCCTTCACCAACATGCAGTGTTTCCTTGATTGAATTAGCTCTCACACCAATATTTGCGTCTAGAGCCTTTGCATTGAGGGCTATCTGAAAACGGCTGTGGCGCTGAAGTTGCCTGTGAATGTGGAGTTGGTGGCATGTGAAACCCGCATGTGGAGCATTCGTTTGTGTGGGATGCTCTACCAGGTTCATTCCTAGATAATGCACTCAAAGGGCACTAAGCTTAGAGTGTGAAAACTGAGTTTCCTTAAGAGCTGCTTGGAAGCCTGATGGTGTGTGAAGTTAGTGAGCCAAATGGAGTTGTTCTCCCACAAGAACCACTCGGCTGATCCTTCTTCAAAATGCCCTTCACCAACATGCAGTGTTTCCTTGATTGGATTAGCTCTCACACCAATATTTGCGTCTAGAGCCTTTGCATTGAGGGCTATCTGAAAGCGGCTGTGGCGCTGAAGTTGCCTGTGAATGTGGAGTTGGTGGCATGTGAAAGCCGCATGTGGAGCATTCGTTTGTGTGGGATGCTCTACCAGGTTCATTCCTAGATAATGCACTCAAAGGGCACTAAGCATAGAGTGTGAAAACTGAGTTTCCTTGAGAGCTGCTTGGAAGCCTGATGGTGTGTGAAGTTAGTGAGCCAAATGGAGTTGTTCTCCCACAAGAACCACTCGGCTGATCCTTCTTCAATATGCCCTTCACCAACATGCAGTGTTTCCTTGATTGAATTAGCTCTCACACCAATATTTGCGTCTAGAGCCTTTGCATTGAGGGCTATCTGAAAACGGCTGTGGCGCTGAAGTTGCCTGTGAATGTGGAGTTGGTGGCATGTGAAACCCGCATGTGGAGCATTCGTTTGTGTGGGATGCTCTACCAGGTTCATTCCTAGATAATGCACTCAAAGGGCACTAAGCTTAGAGTGTGAAAACTGAGTTTCCTTAAGAGCTGCTTGGAAGCCTGATGGTGTGTGAAGTTAGTGAGCCAAATGGAGTTGTTCTCCCACAAGAACCACTCGGCTGATCCTTCTTCAAAATGCCCTTCACCAACATGCAGTGTTTCCTTGATTGAATTAGCTCTCACACCAATATTTGCGTCTAGATCCTTTGCATTGAGGGCTATCTGAAAACGTCTGTGGACCTGAAGTTGCCTGTGAATGTGGAGTTGGTGGCATGTGAAACCCGCATGTGGAGCATTCGTTTGTGTGGGATGCTCTCCAAGCTTCATTTCAGTCCTATTCACTCAAAGGGCACTAAACATAGAGTGTGAAAACTGAGTTTCCTTGAGAGCTGCTTGGAAGCCTGATGGTGTGTGAAGTTAGTGAGCCAAATGGAGTTGTTCTCCCACAAGAACCACTCGGCTGATCCTTCTTCAATATGCCCTTCACCAACATGCAGTGTTTCCTTGATTGAATTAGCTCTCACACCAATATTTGCGTCTAGAGCCTTTGCATTGAGGGCTGTCTGAAAACGGCTGTGGCGCTGAAGTTGCCTGTGAATGTGGAGTTGGTGGCATGTGAAACCCGCATGTGGAGCATTCGTTTGTGTGGGATGCTCTACCAGGTTCATTTCAGTCCTAGCCATACAAAGGGCACTAATCATAGATTGTGAAAACTGAGTTTCCTTGAGAGCTGCTTGGAAGTCTGATGGTGTGTGAAGTTAGTGAGCCAAATGGAGTTGTTCTCCCACAAGAACCACTCGGCTGATCCTTCTTCAATATGCCCTTCACCAACATGCAGTGTTTCCTTGATTGAATTAGCTCTCACACCAATATTTGCGTCTAGAGCCTTTGCATTGAGGGCTATCTGAAAACGGCTGTGGCGCTGAAGTTGCCTGTGAATGTGGAGTTGGTGGCATGTGAAACCCGCATGTGGAGCATTCGTTTGTGTGGGATGCTCTACCAGGTTCATTCCTAGATAATGCACTCAAAGGCCACTAAGCATAAAGTGTGAAAACTGAGTTTCCTTAAGAGCTGCTTGGAAGCCTGATGGTGTGTGAAGTTAGTGAGCCAAATGGAGTTGTTCTCCCACAAGAACCACTCGGCTGATCCTTCTTCAATATGCCCTTCACCAACATGCAGTGTTTCCTTGATTGAATTAGCTCTCACACCAATATTTGCGTCTAGATCCTTTGCATTGAGGGCTATCTGAAAACGGCTGTGGCGCTGAAGTTGCCTGTAAATGTGGAGTTTGTGGCATGTGAAAGCCGCATGTGGAGCATTCGTTTGTGTGGGATGCTCTACCAGGTTCATTCCTAGATAATGCAAAGGGCACTAAGCATAGAGTGTGAAAACTGAGTTTCCTTGAGAGCTGCTTGGAAGCCTGATGGTGTGTGAAGTTAGTGAGCCAAATGGAGTTGTTCTCCCACAAGAACCACTCGGCTGATCCTTCTTCAATATGCCCTTCACCAACATGCAGTGTTTCCTTGATTGAATTAGCTCTCACACCAATATTTGCGTCTAGAGCCTTTGCATTGAGGGCTATCTGAAAATGGCTGTGGCGCTGAAGTTGCCTGTGAATGTGGAGTTGGTGGCATGTGAAACCCGCATGTGGAGCATTCGTTTGTGTGGGATGCTCTACCAGGTTCATTCCTAGATAATGCACTCAAAGGGCACTAAGCTTAGAGTGTGAAAACTGAGTTTCCTTAAGAGCTGCTTGGAAGCCTGATGGTGTGTGAAGTTAGTGAGCCAAATGGAGTTGTTCTCCCACAAGAACCACTCGGCTGATCCTTCTTCAAAATGCCCTTCACCAACATGCAGTGTTTCCTTGATTGAATTAGCTCTCACACCAATATTTGCGTCTAGAGCCTTTGCATTGAGGGCTATCTGAAAACGGCTGTGGCGCTGAAGTTGCCTGTGAATGTGGAGTTGGTGGCATGTGAAACCCGCATGTGGAGCATTCGTTTGTGACGGATGCTCTACCAGGTTCATTCCTAGATAGTGCATTCAAAGGGCACTAAGCTTAGAGTGTGAAAACTGAGTTTCCTTGAGAGCTGCTTGGAAGCCTGATGGTGTGTGAAGTTAGTGAGCCAAATGGAGTTGTTCTCCCACAAGAACCACTCGGCTGATCCTTCTTCAATATGCCCTTCACCAACATGCAGTGTTTCCTTGATTGAATTAGCTCTCACACCAATATTTGCGTCTAGAGCCTTTGCATTGAGGGCTATCTGAAAACGGCTGTGGCGCTCTAGTTGCCTGTGAATGTGGAGTTGGTGGCATGTGAAACCCGCATGTGGAGCATTCGTTTG
Source organism: Ochotona princeps (assembly GCF_030435755.1). Lineage (NCBI taxonomy): Eukaryota > Metazoa > Chordata > Mammalia > Lagomorpha > Ochotonidae > Ochotona > Ochotona princeps. The sequence goes on from NW_026698040.1 coordinate 14,294, forward strand.
TGTGGGATGCTCTACCAGGTTCATTCCTAGATAATGCACTCAAAGGCCACTAAGCATAAAGTGTGAAAACTGAGTTTCCTTAAGAGCTGCTTGGAAGCCTGATGGTGTGTGAAGTTAGTGAGCCAAATGGAGTTGTTCTCCCACAAGAACCACTCGGCTGATCCTTCTTCAAAATGCCCTTCACCAACATGCACTGTTTCCTTGATTGAATTAGCTCTCACACCAATATTTGCGTCTAGATCCTTTGCATTGAGGGCTATCTGAAAACGGCTGTGGACCTGAAGTTGCCTGTGAATGTGGAGTTGGTGGCATGTGAAACCCGCATGTGGAGCATTCGTTTGTGTGGGATGCTCTCCAAGCTTCATTTCAGTCCTATTCACTCAAAGGGCACTAAACATAGAGTGTGAAAACTGAGTTTCCTTGAGAGCTGCTTGGAAGCCTGATGGTGTGTGAAGTTAGTGAGCCAAATGGAGTTGTTCTCCCACAAGAACCACTCGGCTGATCATTCTTCAATATGCCCTTCACCAACATGCAGTGTTTCCTTGATTGAATTAGCTCTCACACCAATATTTGCGTCTAGAGCCTTTGCATTGAGGGCTATCTGAAAACGGCTGTGGCGCTGAAGTTGCCTGTGAATGTGGAGTTGGTGGCATGTGAAACCCGCATGTGGAGCATTCGTTTGTGTGGGATGCTCTACCAGGTTCATTTCAGTCCTAGCCATACAAAGGGCACTAAGCATAGAGTGTGAAAACTGAGTTTCCTTGAGAGCTGCTTGGAAGTCTGATGGTGTGTGAAGTTAGTGAGCCAAATGGAGTTGTTCTCCCACAAGAACCACTCGGCTGATCCTTCTTCAATATGCCCTTCACCAACACGCAGTGTTTCCTTGATTGGATTAGCTCTCACACCAATATTTGCGTCTAGAGCCTTTGCATTGAGGGCTATCTGAAAACGGCTGTGGCGCTGAAGTTGCCTGTGAATGTGGAGTTGGTGGCATGTGAAACCCGCATGTGGAGCATTCGTTTGTGTGGGATGCTCTACCAGGTTCATTCCTAGATAATGCACTCAAAGGCCACTAAGCATAAAGTGTGAAAACTGAGTTTCCTTAAGAGCTGCTTGGAAGCATGATGGTGTGTGAAGTTAGTGAGCCAAATGGAGTTGTTCTCCCACAAGAACCACTCGGCTGATCCTTCTTCAATATGCCCTTCACCAACATGCAGTGTTTCCTTGATTGAATTAGCTCTCACACCAATATTTGCGTCTAGAGCCTTTGCATTGAGGGCTATCTGAAAACGGCTGTGGCGCTGATGTTGCCTGTGAATGTGGAGTTGGTGGCATGTGAAACCCGCATGTGGAGCATTCGTTTGTGTGGGATGCTCTACCAGGTTCATTCCTAGATAATGCACTCAAAGGCCACTAAGCATAGAGTGTGAAAACTGAGTTTCCTTGAGAGCTGCTTGGAAGCCTGATGGTGTGTGAAGTTAGTGAGCCAAATGGAGTTGTTCTCCCACAAGAACCACTCGGCTGATCCTTCTTCAATATGCCCTTCACCAACATGCAGTGTTTCCTTGATTGAATTAGCTCTCACACCAATATTTGCGTCTAGAGCCTTTGCATTGAGGGCTATCTGAAAACGGCTGTGGCGCTGAAGTTGCCTGTGAATGTGGAGTTGGTGGCATGTGAAACCCGCATGTGGAGCATTCGTTTGTGTGGGATGCTCTACCAGGTTCATTCCTAGATAATGCACTCAAAGGGCACTAAGCTTAGAGTGTGAAAACTGAGTTTCCTTAAGAGCTGCTTGGAAGCCTGATGGTGTGTGAAGTTAGTGAGCCAAATGGAGTTGTTCTCCCACAAGAACCACTCGGCTGTTCCTTCTTCAATATGCCCTTCACCAACATGCAGTGTTTCCTTGATTGAATTAGCTCTCACACCAATATTTGCGTCTAGAGCCTTTGCATTGAGGGCTATCTGAAAACGGCTGTGGGGCTGATGTTGCCTGTGAATGTGGAGTTGGTGGCATGTGAAACCCGCATGTGGAGCATTCGTTTGTGTGGGATGCTCTACCAGGTTCACTCCTAGATAATGCACTCAAAGGGCACTAAGCATAGAGTGTGAAAACTGAGTTTCCTTGAGAGCTGCTTGGAAGCCTGATGGTGTGTGAAGTTAGTGAGCCAAATGGAGTTGTTCTCCCACAAGAACCACTCGGCTGATCCTTCTTCAATATGCCCTTCACCAACATGCAGTGTTTCCTTGATTGAATTAGCTCTCACACCAATATTTGCGTCTAGAGCCTTTGCATTGAGAACTATCTGAAAACGGCTGTGGCGCTGAAGTTGCCTCTGAAAATGTAGTTGGTGGCATGTGAAACCCGCATGTGGAGCATTCGTTTGTGTGGGATGCTCTACCAGGTTCATTTCAGTCCTAGGCATACAAAGGGCACTAAGCATAGAGTGTGAAAACTGAGTTTCCTTGAGAGCTGCTTGGAAGCCTGATGGTGTGTGAAGTTAGTGAGCCAAATGGAGTTGTTCTCCCACAAGAACCACTCGGCTGATCCTTCTTCAATATGCCCTTCACCAACATTCAGTATTTCCTTGATTGAATTAGCTCTCACACCAATATTTGCGTCTAGAGCCTTTGCATTGAGGGCTATCTGAAAACGGCTGTGGCGCTGAAGTTGCCTGTGAATGTGGAGTTGGTGGCATGTGAAACCCGCATGTGGAGCATTCGTTTGTGTGGGATGCTCTACCAGGTTCATTTCAGTCCTAGCCATACAAAGGGCACTAAGCATAGAGTGTGAAAACTGAGTTTCCTTGAGAGCTGCTTGGAAGCCTGATGGTGTGTGAAGTTAGTGAGCCAAATGGAGTTGTTCTCCCACAAGAACCACTCGGCTGATCCTTCTTCAATATGCCCTTCACCAACATGCAGTGTTTCCTTGATTGAATTAGCTCTCACACCAATATTTGCGTCTAGAGCCTTTGCATTGAGGGCTATCTGAAAACGGCTGTGGCGCTGAAGTTGCCTGTGAATGTGGAGTTGGTGGCATGTGAAACCCGCATGTGGAGCATTCGTTTGTGTGGGATGCTCTACCAGGTTCATTTCAGTCTTAGCCATACAAAGGGCACTAAGCATAGAGTGTGAAAACTGAGTTTCCTTGAGAGCTGCTTGGAAGCCTGATGGTGTGTGAAGTTAGTGAGCCAAATGGAGTTGTTCTCCCACAAGAACCACTCGGCTGATCCTTCTTCAATATGCCCTTCACCAACATGCAGTGTTTCCTTGATTGAATTAGCTCTCACACCAATATTTGCGTCTAGAGCCTTTGCATTGAGGGCTATCTGAAAACGGCTGTGGCGCTGAAGTTGCCTGTGAATGTGGAGTTGGTGGCATGTGAAACCCGCATGTGGAGCATTCGTTTGTGTGGGATGCTCTACCAGGTTCATTCCTAGATAATGCACTCAAAGGGCACTAAGCATAGAGTGTGAAAACTGAGTTTCCTTGAGAGCTGCTTGGAAGCCTGATGGTGTGTGAAGTTAGTGAGCCAAATGATGTTGTTCTCCCACAAGAACCACTCGACTGATCCTTCTTTATATGTCCTTCACCAACATTCAGTATTTCCTTGATTGAATTAGCTCTCACACCAATATTTGCGTCTAGAGCCTTTGCATTGAGGGCTATCTGAAAACAGCTGTGGCGCTGAAGTTGCCTGTGAATGTGGAGTTGGTGGCATGTGAAACCCGCATGTGGAGCATTCGTTTGTGTAGGATGCTCTACCAGGTTCATTTCAGTCCTAGGCATACAAAGGGCACTAAGCATAGAGTGTGAAAACTGAGTTTCCTTGAGAGCTGCTTGGAAGCCTGATGGTTTGTGAAGTTAGTGAGCCAAATGGAGTTGTTCTCCCACAAGAACCACTCGGCTGATCCTTCTTCAATATGCCCTTCACCAACATGCAGTGTTTCCTTGATTGAATTAGCTCTCACACCAATATTTGCGTCTAGAGCCTTTGCATTGAGGGCTATCTGAAAACGGCTGTGGCGCTGAAATTGCCTGTGAATGTGGAGTTGGTGGCATGTGAAACCCGCATGTGGAGCATTCGTTTGTGTAGGATGCTCTACCAGGTTCATTCCTAGATAATGCACTCAAAGGGCACTAAGCATAGAGTGTGAAAACTGAGTTTCCTTGAGAGCTGCTTGGAAGCCTGATGGTTTGTGAAGTTAGTGAGCCAAATGGAGTTGTTCTCCCACAAGAACCACTCGGCTGATCCTTCTTCAATATGCCCTTCACCAACATGCAGTGTTTCCTTGATTGAATTAGCTCTCACACCAATATTTGCGTCTAGAGCCTTTGCATTGAGGGCTATCTGAAAACGGCTGTGGCGCTGAAATTGCCTGTGAATGTGGAGTTGGTGGCATGTGAAACCCGCATGTGGAGCATTCGTTTGTGTGGGATGCTCTACCAGGTTCATTCCTAGATAATGCACTCAAAGGGCACTAAGCATAGAGTGTGAAAACTGAGTTTCCTTGAGAGCTGCTTGGAAGCCTGATGGTGTGTGAAGTTAGTGAGCCAAATGGAGTTGTTCTCCCACAAGAACCACTCGGCTGATCCTTCTTCAATATGCCCTTCACCAACATTCAGTATTTCCTTGATTGAATTAGCTCTCACACCAATATTTGCGTCTAGAGCCTTTGCATTGAGGGCTATCTGAAAACGGCTGTGGCGCTGAAGTTGCCTGTGAATGTGGAGTTGGTGGCATGTGAAACCCGCATGTGGAGCATTCGTTTGTGTGGGATGCTCTACCAGGTTCATTTCAGTCCTAGCCATACAAAGGGCACTAAGCATAGAGTGTGAAAACTGAGTTTCCTTGAGAGCTGCTTGGAAGCCTGATGGTGTGTGAAGTTAGTGAGCCAAATGAAGTTGTTCTCCCACAAGAACCACTCGACTGATCCTTCTTCAATATGCCCTTCACCAACATGCAGTGTTTCCTTGATTGAATTAGCTCTCACACCAATATTTGCGTCTAGAGCCTTTGCATTGAGGGCTATCTGAAAACGGCTGTGGCGCTGAAGTTGCCTGTGAATGTGGAGTTGGTGGCATGTGAAACCCGCATGTGGAGCATTCGTTTGTGTAGGATGCTCTACCAGGTTCATTTCAGTCCTAGGCATACAAAGGGCACTAAGCATAGAGTGTGAAAACTGAGTTTCCTTGAGAGCTGCTTGGAAGCCTGATGGTGTGTGAAGTTAGTGAGCCAAATGGAGTTGTTCTCCCACAAGAACCACTCGGCTGATCCTTCTTCAATATGCCCTTCACCAACATGCAGTGTTTCCTTGATTGAATTAGCTCTCACACCAATATTTGCGTCTAGAGCCTTTGCATTGAGGGCTATCTGAAAACGGCTGTGGCGCTGAAGTTGCTTGTGAATGTGGAGTTGGTGGCATGTGAAACCCGCATGTGGAGCATTCGTTTTTGTGGGATGCTCTACCAGGTTCATTCCTAGATAATGCACTCAAAGGGCACTAAGCATAGAGTGTGAAAACTGAGTTTCCTTGAGAGCTGCTTGGAAGCCTGATGGTGTGTGAAGTTAGTGAGCCAAATGAAGTTGTTCTCCCACAAGAACCACTCGACTGATCCTTCTTCAATATGCCCTTCACCAACATGCAGTGTTTCCTTGATTGAATTAGCTCTCACACCAATATTTGCGTCTAGAGCCTTTGCATTGAGGGCTATCTGAAAACGGCTGTGGCGCTGAAGTTGCCTGTGAATGTGGAGTTGGTGGCATGTGAAACCCGCATGTGGAGCATTCGTTTGTGTAGGATGCTCTACCAGGTTCATTTCAGTGCTAGGCATACAAAGGGCACTAAGCATAGAGTGTGAAAACTGAGTTTCCTTGAGAGCTGCTTGGAAGCCTGATGGTGTGTGAAGTTAGTGAGCCAAATGGAGTTGTTCTCCCACAAGAACCACTCGGCTGATCCTTCTTCAATATGCCCTTCACCAACATGCAGTGTTTCCTTGATTGAATTAGCTCTCACACCAATATTTGCGTCTAGAGCCTTTGCATTGAGGGCTATCTGAAAACGGCTGTGGCGCTGAAGTTGCTTGTGAATGTGGAGTTGGTGGCATGTGAAACCCGCATGTGGAGCATTCGTTTGTGTGGGATGCTCTACCAGGTTCATTCCTAGATAATGCACTCAAAGGGCACTAAGCATAGAGTGTGAAAACTGAGTTTCCTTGAGAGCTGCTTGGAAGCCTGATGGTGTGTGAAGTTAGTGAGCCAAATGAAGTTGTTCTCCCACAAGAACCACTCGACTGATCCTTCTTCAATATGTCCTCCACCAACATGCAGTGTTTCCTTGATTGAATTAGCTCTCACACCAATATTTGCGTCTAGAGCCTTTGCATTGAGGGCTATCTGAAAACGGCTGTGGCGCTGAAGTTGCCTGTGAATGTGGAGTTGGTGGCATGTGAAACCCGCATGTGGAGCATTCGTTTGTGTGGGATGCTCTACCAGGTTCATTCCTAGATAATGCACTCAAAGGGCACTAAGCATAGAGTGTGAAAACTGAGTTTCCTTGAGAGCTGCTCGGAAGCCTGATGGTGTGTGATGTTAGTGAGCCAAATGGAGTTGTTCTCCCACAAGAACCACTCGGCTGATCCTTCTTCAATATGCCCTTCACCAACATGCAGTGTTTCCTTGATTGAATTAGCTCTCACACCAATATTTGCGTCTAGAGCCTTTGCATTGAGGGCTATCTGAAAACGGCTGTGGCGCTGAAGTTGCCTATGAATGTGGAGTTGGTGGCATGTGAAACCCGCATGTGGAGCATTCGTTTGTGTAGGATGCTCTACCAGGTTCATTTCAGTCCTAGGCATACAAAGGGCACTAAGCATAGAGTGTGAAAACTGAGTTTCCTTGAGAGCTGCTTGGAAGCCTGATGGTGTGTGAAGTTAGTGAGCCAAATGGAGTTGTTCTCCCACAAGAACCACTCGGCTGATCCTTCTTCAATATGCCCTTCACCAACATGCAGTGTTTCCTTGATTGAATTAGCTCTCACACCAATATTTGCGTCTAGAGCCTTTGCATTGAGGGCTATCTGAAAACGGCTGTGGCGCTGAAGTTGCCTGTGAATGTGGAGTTGGTGGCATGTGAAACCCGCATGTGGAGCATTCGTTTGTGTGGGATGCTCTACCAGGTTCATTCCTAGATAATGCACTCAAAGGGCACTAAGCATAGAGTGTGAAAACTGAGTTTCCTTGAGAGCTGCTTGGAAGCCTGATGGTGTGTGAAGTTAGTGAGCCAAATGGAGTTGTTCTCCCACAAGAACCACTCGGCTGATCCTTCTTCAATATGCCCTTCACCAACATGCAGTGTTTCCTTGATTGAATTAGCTCTCACACCAATATTTGTGTGTAGAGCCTTTGCATTGAGGGCTATCTGAAAACGGCTGTGGCGCTGAAGTTGCTTGTGAATGTGGAGTTGGTGGCATGTGAAACCCGCATGTGGAGCATTCGTTTGTGTGGGATGCTCTACCAGGTTCATTCCTAGATAATGCACTCAAAGGGCACTAAGCATAGAGTGTGAAAACTGAGTTTCCTTGAGAGCTGCTTGGAAGCCTGATGGTGTGTGAAGTTAGTGAGCCAAATGGAGTTGTTCTCCCACAAGAACCCCTCGACTGATCCTTCTTCAATATGTCCTTCACCAACATGCAGTGTTTCCTTGATTGAATTAGCTCTCACACCAATATTTGCGTCTAGAGCCTTTGCATTGAGGGCTATCTGAAAAAGGCTGTGGCGCTGAAGTTGCCTGTGAATGTGGAGTTGGTGGCATGTGAAACCCGCATGTGGAGCATTCGTTTGTGTAGGATGCTCTACCAGGTTCATTTCAGTCCTAGGCATACAAAGGGCACTAAGCATAGAGTGTGAAAACTGAGTTTCCTTGAGAGCTGCTTGGAAGCCTGATGGTGTGTGAAGTTAGTGAGCCAAATGGAGTTGTTCTCCCACAAGAAACACTCGGATGATCCTTCTTCAATATGCCCTTCACCAACATGCAGTGTTTCCTTGATTGAATTAGCTCTCACACCAATATTTGCGTCTAGAGCCTTTGCATTGAGAACTATCTGAAAACGGCTGTGGCGCTGAAGTTGCCTCTGAAAATGGAGTTGGTGGCATGTGAAACACGCATGTGGAGCATTCGTTTGTGTGGGATGCTCACCAAGGTTCATTTCAGTCCTAGGCATACAAAGGGCACTAAGCATAGAGTGTGAAAACTGAGTTTCCTTGAGAGCTGCTTGGAAGCCTGATGGTGTGTGAAGTTAGTGAGCCAAATGGAGTTGTTCTCCCACAAGAACCACTCGGCTGATCCTTCTTCAATATGCCCTTCACCAACATTCAGTATTTCCTTGATTGAATTAGCTCTCACACCAATATTTGCGTCTAGAGCCTTTGCATTGAGGGCTATCTGAAAACGGCTGTGGCGCTGAAGTTGCCTGTGAATGTGGAGTTGGTGGCATGTGAAACCCGCATGTGGAGCATTCGTTTGTGTGGGATGCTCTACCAGGTTCATTCCTAGATAATGCATTCAAAGGGCACTAAGCATAGAGTGTGAAAACTGAGTTTCCTTGAGAGCTGCTTGGAAGCCTGATGGTGTGTGAAGTTAGTGAGCCAAATGAAGTTGTTCTCCCACAAGAACCACTCGACTGATCCTTCTTCAATATGCCCTTCACCAACATGCAGTGTTTCCTTGATTGAATTAGCTCTCACACCAATATTTGCGTCTAGAGCCTTTGCATTGAGGGCTATCTGAAAACGGCTGTGGCGCTGAAGTTGCCTGTGAATGTGGAGTTGGTGGCATGTGAAACCCGCATGTGGAGCATTCGTTTGTGTAGGATGCTCTACCAGGTTCATTTCAGTGCTAGGCATACAAAGTGCACTAAGCATAGAGTGTGAAAACTGAGTTTCCTTGAGAGCTGCTTGGAAGCCTGATGGTGTGTGAAGTTAGTGAGCCAAATGAAGTTGTTCTCCCACAAGAACCACTCGACTGATCCTTCTTCAATATGTCCTTCACCAACATGCAGTGTTTCCTTGATTGAATTAGCTCTCACACCAATATTTGCGTCTAGAGCCTTTGCATTGAGGGCTATCTGAAAACGGCTGTGGCGCTGAAGTTGCCTGTGAATGTGGAGTTGGTGGCATGTGAAACCCGCATGTGGAGCATTCGTTTGTGTGGGATGCTCTACCAGGTTCATTCCTAGATAATGCACTCAAAGGGCACTAAGCATAGAGTGTGAAAACTGAGTTTCCTTGAGAGCTGCTCGGAAGCCTGATGGTGTGTGAAGTTAGTGAGCCAAATGGAGTTGTTCTCCCACAAGAACCACTCGGCTGATCCTTCTTCAATATGCCCTTCACCAACATGCAGTGTTTCCTTGATTGAATTAGCTCTCACACCAATATTTGCGTCTAGAGCCTTTGCATTGAGGGCTATCTGAAAACGGCTGTGGCGCTGAAGTTGCCTGTGATTGTGGAGTTGGTGGCATGTGAAACCCGCATGTGGAGCATTCGTTTGTGTGGGATGCTCTACCAGGTTCATTCCTAGATAATGCACTCAAAGGGCACTAAGCATAGAGTGTGAAAACTGAGTTTCCTTGAGAGCTGCTTGGAAGCCTGATGGTGTGTGAAGTTATTGAGCCAAATGGAGTTGTTCTCCCACAAGAACCACTCGGCTGATCCTTCTTCAATATGCCCTTCACCAACATGCAGTGTTTCCTTGATTGAATTAGCTCTCACACCAATATTTGCGTCTAGAGCCTTTGCATTGAGGGCTATCTGAAAACGGCTGTGGCGCTGAAGTTGCTTGTGAATGTGGAGTTGGTGGCATGTGAAACCCGCATGTGGAGCATTCGTTTGTGTGGGATGCTCTACCAGGTTCATTCCTAGATAATGCACTCAAAGGGCACTAAGCATAGAGTGTGAAAACTGAGTTTCCTTGAGAGCTGCTTGGAAGCCTGTTGGTGTGTGAAGTTAGTGAGCCAAATGAAGTTGTTCTCCCACAAGAACCACTCGACTGATCCTTCTTCAATATGTCCTTCACCAACATGCAGTGTTTCCTTGATTGAATTAGCTCTCACACCAATATTTGCGTCTAGAGCCTTTGCATTGAGGGCTATCTGAAAACGGCTGTGGCGCTGAAGTTGCCTGTGAATGTGGAGTTGGTGGCATGTGAAACCCGCATGTGGAGCATTCGTTTGTGTGGGATGCTCTACCAGGTTCATTTCAGTCCTAGGCATACAAAGGGCACTAAGCATAGAGTGTGAAAACTGAGTTTCCTTGAGAGCTGCTTGGAAGCCTGATGGTGTGTGAAGTTAGTGAGCCAAATGGAGTTGTTCTCCCACAAGAACCACTCGGCTGATCCTTCTTCAATATGCCCTTCACCAACATGCAGTGTTTCCTTGATTGAATTAGCTCTCACACCAATATTTGCGTCTAGAGCCTTTGCATTGAGGGCTATCTGAAAACGGCTGTGGCGCTGAAGTTGCCTGTGAATGTGGAGTTGGTGGCATGTGAAACCCGCATGTGGAGCATTCGTTTGTGTGGGATGCTCTACCAGGTTCATTTCAGTCCTAGCCATACAAAGGGCACTAAGCATAGAGTGTGAAAACTGAGTTTTCTTGAGAGCTGCTTGGAAGCCTGATGGTGTGTGAAGTTAGTGAGCCAAATGGAGTTGTTCTCCCACAAGAACCACTCGGCTGATCCTTCTTCAATATGCCCTTCACCAACATGCAGTGTTTCCTTGATTGAATTAGCTCTCACACCAATATTTGCGTCTAGAGCCTTTGCATTGAGGGCTATCTGAAAACGGCTGTGGCGCTGAAGTTGCCTGTGAATGTGGAGTTGGTGGCATGTGAAACCCGCATGTGGAGCATTCGTTTGTGTGGGATGCTCTACCAGGTTCATTCCTAGATAATGCACTCAAAGGGCACTAAGCATAGAGTGTGAAAACTGAGTATCCTTGAGAGCTGCTTGGAAGCCTGATGGTGTGTGAAGTTAGTGAGCCAAATGGAGTTGTTCTCCCACAAGAACCACTCGGCTGATCCTTCTTCAATATGCCCTTCACCAACATGCAGTGTTTCCTTGATTGAATTAGCTCTCACACCAATATTTGCGTCTAGATCCTTTGCATTGAGGGCTATCTGAAAACGGCTGTGGCGCTGAAGTTGCCTGTGAATGTGGAGTTGGTGGCATGTGAAACCCGCATGTGGAGCATTCGTTTGTGTAGGATGCTCTACCAGGTTCATTTCAGTCCTAGGCATACAAAGGGCACTAAGCATAGAGTGTGAAAACTGAGTTTCCTTGAGAGCTGCTTGGAAGCCTGATGGTGTGTGAAGTTAGTGAGCCAAATGGAGTTGTTCTCCCACAAGAACCACTCGGCTGATCCTTCTTCAATATGCCCTTCACCAACATGCAGTGTTTCCTTGATTGAATTAGCTCTCACACCAATATTTGCGTCTAGAGCCTTTGCATTGAGGGCTATCTGAAAACGGCTGTGGCGCTGAAGTTGCCTGTGAATGTGGAGTTGGTGGCATGTGAAACCCGCATGTGGAGCATTCGTTTGTGTGGGATGCTCTACCAGGTTCACTCCTAGATAATGCACTCAAAGGGCACTAAGCATAGAGTGTGAAAACTGAGTTTCCTTGAGAGCTGCTTGGAAGCCTGATGGTGTGTGAAGTTAGTGAGCCAAATGGAGTTGTTGTCCCACAAGAACCACTCGGCTGATCCTTCTTCAATATGCCCTTCACCAACATGCAGTGTTTCCTTGATTGAATTAGCTCTCACACCAATATTTGCGTCTAGAGCCTTTGCATTGAGGGCTATCTGAAAACGGCTGTGGCGCTGAAGTTGCCTGTGAATGTGGAGTTGGTGGCATGTGAAACCCGCATGTGGAGCATTCGTTTGTGTGGGATGCTCTACCAGGTTCATTCCTAGATAATGCACTCAAAGGGCACTAAGCATAGAGTGTGAAAACTGAGTTTCCTTGAGAGCTGCTTGGAAGCCTGATGGTGTGTGAAGTTAGTGAGCCAAATGGAGTTGTTCTCCCACAAGAACCACTCGGCTGATCCTTCTTCAATATGCTCTTCACCAACATGCAGTGTTTCCTTGATTGAATTAGCTCTCACACCAATATTTGCGTCTAGAGCCTTTGCATTGAGGGCTATCTGAAAACGGCTGTGGCGCTGAAGTTGCCTGTGAATGTGGAGTTGGTGGCATGTGAAACCCGCATGTGGAGCATTCGTTTGTGTGGGATGCTCTACCAGGTTCATTTCAGTCCTAGCCATACAAAGGGCACTAAGCATAGAGTGTGAAAAACTGAGTTTCCTTGAGAGCTGCTTGGAAGCCTGATGGTGTGTGAAGTTAGTGAGCCAAATGGAGTTGTTGTCCCACAAGAACCACTCGGCTGATCCTTCTTCAATATGCCCTTCACCAACATGCAGTGTTTCCTTGATTGAATTAGCTCTCACACCAATATTTGCGTCTAGAGCCTTTGCATTGAGGGCTATCTGAAAACGGCTGTGGCGCTGAAGTTGCCTGTGAATGTGGAGTTGGTGGCATGTGAAACCCGCATGTGGAGCATTCGTTTGTGTGGGATGCTCTACCAGGTTCATTCCTAGATAATGCACTCAAAGGGCACTAAGCATAGAGTGTGAAAACTGAGTATCCTTGAGAGCTGCTTGGAAGCCTGATGGTGTGTGAAGTTAGTGAGCCAAATGGAGTTGTTCTCCCACAAGAACCACTCGGCTGATCCTTCTTCAATATGCCCTTCACCAACATGCAGTGTTTCCTGATTGAATTAGCTCTCACACCAATATTTGCGTCTAGAGCCTTTGCATTGAGGGCTATCTGAAAACGGCTGTGGCGCTGAAGTTGCCTGTGAATGTGGAGTTGGTGGCATGTGAAACCCGCATGTGGAGCATTCGTTTGTGTGGGATGCTCTACCAGGTTCATTCCTAGATAATGCACTCAAAGGGCACTAAGCATAGAGTGTGAAAACTGAGTTTCCTTGAGAGCTGCTCGGAAGCCTGATGGTGTGTGAAGTTAGTGAGCCAAATGGAGTTGTTCTCCCACAAGAACCACTCGGCTGATCCTTCTTCAATATGCCCTTCACCAACATGCAGTGTTTCCTTGATTGAATTAGCTCTCACACCAATATTTGCGTCTAGAGCCTTTGCATTGAGGGCTATCTGAAAACGGCTGTGGCGCTGAAGTTGCCTGTGATTGTGGAGTTGGTGGCATGTGAAACCCGCATGTGGAGCATTCGTTTGTGTGGGATGCTCTACCAGGTTCATTCCTAGATAATGCACTCAAAGGGCACTAAGCATAGAGTGTGAAAACTGAGTTTCCTTGAGAGCTGCTTGGAAGCCTGATGGTGTGGTGAAGTTATTGAGCCAAATGGAGTTGTTCTCCCACAAGAACCACTCGGCTGATCCTTCTTCAATATGCCCTTCACCAACATGCAGTGTTTCCTTGATTGAATTAGCTCTCACACCAATATTTGCGTCTAGAGCCTTTGCATTGAGGGCTATCTGAAAACGGCTGTGGCGCTGAAGTTGCTTGTGAATGTGGAGTTGGTGGCATGTGAAACCCGCATGTGGAGCATTCGTTTGTGTGGGATGCTCTACCAGGTTCCTTCCTAGATAATGCACTCAAAAGGGCACTAAGCATAGAGTGTGAAAACTGAGTTTCCTTGAGAGCTGCTTGGAAGCCTGTTGGTGTGTGAAGTTAGTGAGCCAAATGAAGTTGTTCCTCCCACAAGAACCACTCGACTGATCCTTCTTCAATATGTCCTTCACCAACATGCAGTGTTTCCTTGATTGAATTAGCTCTCACACCAATATTTGCGTCTAGAGCCTTTGCATTGAGGGCTATCTGAAAACGGCTGTGGCGCTGAAGTTGCCTGTGAATGTGGAGTTGGTGGCATGTGAAACCCGCATGTGGAGCATTCGTTTGTGTAGGATGCTCTACCAGGTTCATTTCAGTCCTAGGCATACAAAGGGCACTAAGCATAGAGTGTGAAAACTGAGTTTCCTTGAGAGCTGCTTGGAAGCCTGATGGTGTGTGAAGTTAGTGAGCCAAATGGAGTTGTTCTCCCACAAGAACCACTCGGCTGATCCTTCTTCAATATGCCCTTCACCAACATGCAGTGTTTCCTTGATTGAATTAGCTCTCACACCAATATTTGCGTCTAGAGCCTTTGCATTGAGGGCTATCTGAAAACGGCTGTGGCGCTGAAGTTGCCTGTGAATGTGGAGTTGGTGGCATGTGAAACCCGCATGTGGAGCATTCGTTTGTGTGGGATGCTCTACCAGGTTCATTTCAGTCCTAGCCATACAAAGGGGCACTAAGCATAGAGTGTGAAAACTGAGTTTTCTTGAGAGCTGCTTGGAAGCCTGATGGTGTGTGAAGTTAGTGAGCCAAATGGAGTTGTTCTCCCACAAGAACCAACTCGGCTGATCCTTCTTCAATATGCCCTTCACCAACATGCAGTGTTTCCTTGATTGAATTAGCTCTCACACCAATATTTGCGTCTAGAGCCTTTGCATTGAGGGCTATCTGAAAACGGCTGTGGCGCTGAAGTTGCCTGTGAATGTGGAGTTGGTGGCATGTGAAACCCGCATGTGGAGCATTCGTTTGTGTGGGATGCTCTACCAGGTTCATTCCTAGATAATGCACTCAAAGGGCACTAAGCATAGAGTGTGAAAACTGAGTATCCTTGAGAGCTGCTTGGAAGCCTGATGGTGTGTGAAGTTAGTGAGCCAAATGGAGTTGTTCTCCACAAGAACCACTCGGCTGATCCTTCTTCAATATGCCCTTCACCAACATGCAGTGTTTCCTTGATTGAATTAGCTCTCACACCAATATTTGCGTCTAGAGCCTTTGCATTGAGGGCTATCTGAAAACGGCTGTGGCGCTGAAGTTGCCTGTGAATGTGGAGTTGGGTGGCATGTGAAACCCGCATGTGGAGCATTCGTTTGTGTAGGATGCTCTACCAGGTTCATTTCAGTCCTAGGCATACAAAGGGCACTAAGCATAGAGTGTGAAAACTGAGTTTCCTTGAGAGCTGCTTGGAAGCCTGATGGTGTGTGAAGTTAGTGAGCCAAATGGAGTTGTTCCTCCCACAAGAACCACTCGGCTGATCCTTCTTCAATATGCCCTTCACCAACATGCAGTGTTTCCTTGATTGAATTAGCTCTCACACCAATATTTGCGTCTAGAGCCTTTGCATTGAGGGCTATCTGAAAACGGCTGTGGCGCTGAAGTTGCCTGTGAATGTGGAGTTGGTGGCATGTGAAACCCGCATGTGGAGCATTCGTTTGTGTGGGATGCTCTACCAGGTTCACTCCTAGATAATGCACTCAAAGGGGCACTAAGCATAGAGTGTGAAAACTGAGTTTCCTTGAGAGCTGCTTGGAAGCCTGATGGTGTGTGAAGTTAGTGAGCCAAATGGAGTTGTTCTCCCACAAGAACCACTCGGCTGATCCTTCTTCAATATGCCCTTCACCAACATGCAGTGTTTCCTTGATTGAATTAGCTCTCACACCAATATTTGCGTCTAGAGCCTTTGCATTGAGGGCTATCTGAAAACGGCTGTGGCGCTGAAGTTGCCTGTGAATGTGGAGTTGGTGGCATGTGAAACCCGCATGTGGAGCATTCGTTTGTGTGGGATGCTCTACCAGGTTCATTCCTAGATAATGCACTCAAAGGCCACTAAGCATAGAGTGTGAAAACTGAGTTTCCTTGAGAGCTGCTTGGAAGCCTGATGGTGTGTGAAGTTAGTGAGCCAAATGGAGTTGTTCTCCCACAAGAACCACTCGGCTGATCCTTCTTCAATATGCCCTTCACCAACATGCAAGTGTTTCCTTGATTGAATTAGCTCTCACACCAATATTTGCGTCTAGAGCCTTTGCATTGAGGGCTATCTGAAAACGGCTGTGGCGCTGAAGTTGCCTGTGAATGTGGAGTTGGTGGCATGTGAAACCCGCATGTGGAGCATTCGTTTGTGTGGGATGCTCTACCAGGTTCACTCCTAGATAATGCACTCAAAGGGCACTAAGCATAGAGTGTGAAAACTGAGTTTCCTTGAGAGCTGCTTGGAAGCCTGATGGTGTGTGAAGTTAGTGAGCCAAATGGAGTTGTTTGTCCCACAAGAACCACTCGGCTGATCCTTCTTCAATATGCCCTTCACCAACATGCAGTGTTTCCTTGATTGAATTAGCTCTCACACCAATATTTGCGTCTAGAGCCTTTGCATTGAGGGGCTATCTGAAAACGGCTGTGGCGCTGAAGTTGCCTGTGAATGTGGAGTTGGTGGCATGTGAAACCCGCATGTGGAGCATTCGTTTGTGTGGGATGCTCTACCAGGTTCATTCCTAGATAATGCACTCAAAGGGCACTAAGCATAGAGTGTGAAAACTGAGTTTCCTTGAGAGCTGCTTGGAAGCCTGATGGGTGTGTGAAGTTAGTGAGCCAAATGGAGTTGTTCTCCCACAAGAACCACTCGGCTGATCCTTCTTCAATATGCTCTTCACCAACATGCAGTGTTTCCTTGATTGAATTAGCTCTCACACCAATATTTGCGTCTAGAGCCTTTGCATTGAGGGCTATCTGAAAACGGCTGTGGCGCTGAAGTTGCCTGTGAATGTGGAGTTGGTGGCATGTGAAACCCGCATGTGGAGCATTCGTTTGTGTGGGATGCTCTACCAGGTTCATTTTCAGTCCTAGCCATACAAAGGGCACTAAGCATAGAGTGTGAAAACTGAGTTTCCTTGAGAGCTGCTTGGAAGCCTGATGGTGTGTGAAGTTAGTGAGCCAAATGGAGTTGTTCTCCCACAAGAACCACTCGGCTGATCCTTCTTCAATATGCCCTTCACCAACATGCAGTGTTTCCTTGATTGAATTAGCTCTCACACCAATATTTGCGTCTAGAGCCTTTGCATTGAGGGCTATCTGAAAACGGCTGTGGCGCTGAAGTTGCCTGTGAATGTGGGAGTTGGTGGCATGTGAAACCCGCATGTGGAGCATTCGTTTGTGTGGGATGCTCTACCAGGTTCATTCCTAGATAATGCACTCAAAGGGCACTAAGCATAGAGTGTGAAAACTGAGTATCCTTGAGAGCTGCTTGGAAGCCTGATGGTGTGTGAAGTTAGTGAGCCAAATGGAGTTGTTCTCCCACAAGAACCACTCGGCTGATCCTTCTTCAATATGCCCTTCACCAACATGCAGTGTTTCCTTGATTGAATTAGCTCTCACACCAATATTTGCGTCTAGAGCCTTTGCATTGAGGGCTATCTGAAAACGGCTGTGGCGCTGAAGTTGCCTGTGAATGTGGAGTTGGTGGCATGTGAAACCGCATGTGGAGCATTCGTTTGTGTGGGATGCTCTACCAGGTTCATTCCTAGATAATGCACTCAAAGGGCACTAAGCATAGAGTGTGAAAACTGAGTTTCCTTGAGAGCTGCTCGGAAGCCTGATGGTGTGTGAAGTTAGTGGAGCCAAATGGAGTTGTTCTCCCACAAGAACCACTCGGCTGATCCTTCTTCAATATGCCCTTCACCAACATGCAGTGTTTCCTTGATTGAATTAGCTCTCACACCAATATTTGCGTCTAGAGCCTTTGCATTGAGGGCTATCTGAAAACGGCTGTGGCGCTGAAGTTGCCTGTGATTGTGGAGTTGGTGGCATGTGAAACCCGCATGTGGAGCATTCGTTTGTGTGGGATGCTCTACCAGGTTCATTCCTAGATAATGCACTCAAAGGGCACTAAGCATAGAGTGTGAAAACTGAGTTTCCTTGAGAGCTGCTTGGAAGCCTGATGGTGTGTTGAAGTTATTGAGCCAAATGGAGTTGTTCTCCCACAAGAACCACTCGGCTGATCCTTCTTCAATATGCCCTTCACCAACATGCAGTGTTTCCTTGATTGAATTAGCTCTCACACCAATATTTGCGTCTAGAGCCTTTGCATTGAGGGCTATCTGAAAACGGCTGTGGCGCTGAAGTTGCTTGTGAATGTGGAGTTGGTGGCATGTGAAACCCGCATGTGGAGCATTCGTTTGTGTGGGATGCTCTACCAGGTTCATTCCTAGATAATGCACTCAAAGGGCACTAAGCATAGAGTGTGAAAACTGAGTTTCCTTGAGAGCTGCTTGGAAGCCTGTTGGTGTGTGAAGTTAGTGAGCCAAATGAAGTTGTTCTCCCACAAGAAACCACTCGACTGATCCTTCTTCAATATGTCCTTCACCAACATGCAGTGTTTCCTTGATTGAATTAGCTCTCACACCAATATTTGCGTCTAGAGCCTTTGCATTGAGGGCTATCTGAAAACGGCTGTGGCGCTGAAGTTGCCTGTGAATGTGGAGTTGGTGGCATGTGAAACCCGCATGTGGAGCATTCGTTTTGTGTAGGATGCTCTACCAGGTTCATTTCAGTCCTAGGCATACAAAGGGCACTAAGCATAGAGTGTGAAAACTGAGTTTCCTTGAGAGCTGCTTGGAAGCCTGATGGTGTGTGAAGTTAGTGAGCCAAATGGAGTGTGTTCTCCCACAAGAACCACTCGGCTGATCCTTCTTCAATATGCCCTTCACCAACATGCAGTGTTTCCTTGATTGAATTAGCTCTCACACCAATATTTGCGTCTAGAGCCTTTGCATTGAGGGCTATCTGAAAACGGCTGTGGCGCTGAAGTTGCCTGTGAATGTGGAGTTGGTGGCATGTGAAACCCGCATGTGGAGCATTCGTTTGTGTGGGATGCTCTACCAGGTTCATTTCAGTCCTAGCCATACAAAGGGCACTAAGCATAGAGTGTGAAAACTGAGTTTTCTTGAGAGCTGCTTGGAAGCCTGATGGTGTGTGAAGTTAGTGAGCCAAATGGAGTTGTTCTCCCACAAGAACCACTCGGCTGATCCTTCTTCAATATGCCCTTCACCAACATGCAGTGTTTCCTTGATTGAATTAGCTCTCACACCAATATTTGCGTCTAGAGCCTTTGCATTGAGGGCTATCTGAAAACGGCTGTGGCGCTGAAGTTGCCTGTGAATGTGGAGTTGGTGGCATGTGAAACCCGCATGTGGAGCATTCGTTTGTGTGGGATGCTCTACCAGGTTCATTCCTAGATAATGCACTCAAAGGGCACTAAGCATAGAGTGTGAAAACTGAGTATCCTTGAGAGCTGCTTGGAAGCCTGATGGTGTGTGAAGTTAGTGAGCCCAAATGGAGTTGTTCTCCCACAAGAACCACTCGGCTGATCCTTCTTCAATATGCCCTTCACCAACATGCAGTGTTTCCTTGATTGAATTAGCTCTCACACCAATATTTGCGTCTAGAGCCTTTGCATTGAGGGCTATCTGAAAACGGCTGTGGCGCTGAAGTTGCCTGTGAATGTGAGTTGGTGGCATGTGAAACCCGCATGTGGAGCATTCGTTTGTGTAGGATGCTCTACCAGGTTCATTTCAGTCCTAGGCATACAAAGGGCACTAAGCATAGAGTCGTGAAAACTGAGTTTCCTTGAGAGCTGCTTGGAAGCCTGATGGTGTGTGAAGTTAGTGAGCCAAATGGAGTTGTTCTCCCACAAGAACCACTCGGCTGATCCTTCTTCAATATGCCCTTCACACAACATGCAGTGTTTCCTTGATTGAATTAGCTCTCACACCAATATTTGCGTCTAGAGCCTTTGCATTGAGGGCTATCTGAAAACGGCTGTGTGCGCTGAAGTTGCCTGTGAATGTGGAGTTGGTGTGCATGTGAAACCCGCATGTGGAGCATTCGTTTGTGTGGGATGCTGCACTCAAAGGGCACTAAGCATAGAGTGTGAAAACTGAGTTTCCTTGAGAGCTGCTTGGAAGCCTGATGGTGTGTGAAGTTAGTGAGCCAAATGGAGTTGTTCTCCACAAGAACCACTCGGCTGATCCTTCTTCAATATGCCCTTCACCAACATGCAGTGTTTCCTTGATTGAATTAGCTCTCACACCAATATTTGCGTCTAGAGCCTTTGCATTGAGGGCTATCTGAAAACGGCTGTGGCGCTGAAGTTGCCTGTGAATGTGGAGTTGGTGGCATGTGAAACCCGCATGTGGAGCATTCGTTTGTGTGGGATGCTCTACCAGGTTCATTCCTAGATAATGCACTCAAAGGCCACTAAGCATAGAGTGTGAAAACTGAGTTTCCTTGAGAGCTGCTTGGAAGCCTGATGGTGTGTGAAGTTAGTGAGCCAAATGGAGTTGTTCTCCCACAAGAACCACTCGGCTGATCCTTCTTCAATATGCTCTTCACCAACATGCAGTGTTTCCTTGATTGAATTAGCTCTCACACCAATATTTGCGTCTAGAGCCTTTGCATTGAGGGCTATCTGAAAACGGCTGTGGCGCTGAAGTTGCCTGTGAATGTGGAGTTGGTGGCATGTGAAACCCGCATGTGGAGCATTCGTTGTGTGGATGCTCTACCAGGTTCATTTCAGTCCTAGCCATACAAAGGGCACTAAGCATAGAGTGTGAAAACTGAGTTTCCTTGAGAGCTGCTTGGAAGCCTGATGGTGTGTGAAGTTAGTGAGCCAAATGGAGTTGTTGTCCCACAAGAACCACTCGGCTGATCCTTCTTCAATATGCCCTTCACCAACATGCAGTGTTTCCTTGATTGAATTAGCTCTCACACCAATATTTGCGTCTAGAGCCTTTGCATTGAGGGCTATCTGAAAACGGCTGTGGCGCTGAAGTTGCCTGTGAATGTGGAGTTGGTGGCATGTGAAACCCGCATGTGGAGCATTCGTTTGTGTGGGATGCTCTACCAGGTTCATTCCTAGATAATGCACTCAAAGGGCACTAAGCATAGAGTGTGAAAACTGAGTTTCCTTGAGAGCTGCTTGGAAGCCTGATGGTGTGTGAAGTTAGTGAGCCAAATGGAGTTGTTCTCCCACAAGAACCACTCGGCTGATCCTTCTTCAATATGCCCTTCACCAACATGCAGTGTTTCCTTGATTGAATTAGCTCTCACACCAATATTTGCGTCTAGAGCCTTTGCATTGAGGGCTATCTGAAAACGGCTGTGGCGCTGAAGTTGCCTGTGAATGTGGAGTTGGTGGCATGTGAAACCCGCATGTGGAGCATTCGTTTGTGTGGGATGCTCTACCAGGTTCATTCCTAGATAATGCACTCAAAGGGCACTAAGCATAGAGTGTGAAAACTGAGTTTCCTTGAGAGCTGCTCGGAAGCCTGATGGTGTGTGAAGTTAGTGAGCCAAATGGAGTTGTTCTCCCACAAGAACCACTCGGCTGATCCTTCTTCAATATGCCCTTCACCAACATGCAGTGTTTCCTTGATTGAATTAGCTCTCACACCAATATTTGCGTCTAGAGCCTTTGCATTGAGGGCTATCTGAAAACGGCTGTGGCGCTGAAGTTGCCTGTGAATGTGGAGTTGGTGGCATGTGAAACCCGCATGTGCAGCATTCGTTTGTGTGGGATGCTCTACCAGGTTCATTCCTAGATAATGCACTCAAAGGGCACTAAGCATAGAGTGTGAAAACTGAGTTTCCTTGAGAGCTGCTTGGAAGCCTGATGGTGTGTGAAGTTATTGAGCCAAATGGAGTTGTTCTCCCACAAGAACCACTCGGCTGATCCTTCTTCAATATGCCCTTCACCAACATGCAGTGTTTCCTTGATTGAATTAGCTCTCACACCAATATTTGCGTCTAGAGCCTTTGCATTGAGGGCTATCTGAAAACGGCTGTGGCGCTGAAGTTGCTGTGAATGTGGAGTTGGTGGCATGTGAAACCCGCATGTGGAGCATTCGTTTGTGTGGGATGCTCTACCAGGTTCATTCCTAGATAATGCACTCAAAGGGCACTAAGCATAGAGTGTGAAAACTGAGTTTCCTTGAGAGCTGCTTGGAAGCCTGTTGGTGTGTGAAGTTAGTGAGCCAAATGAAGTTGTTCTCCCACAAGAACCACTCGACTGATCCTTCTTCAATATGTCCTTCACCAACATGCAGTGTTTCCTTGATTGAATTAGCTCTCACACCAATATTTGCGTCTAGAGCCTTTGCATTGAGGGCTATCTGAAAACGGCTGTGGCGCTGAAGTTGCCTGTGAATGTGGAGTTGGTGGCATGTGAAACCCGCATGTGGAGCATTCGTTTGTGTAGGATGCTCTACCAGGTTCATTTCAGTCCTAGGCATACAAAGGGCACTAAGCATAGAGTGTGAAAACTGAGTTTCCTTGAGAGCTGCTTGGAAGCCTGATGGTGTGTGAAGTTAGTGAGCCAAATGGAGTTGTTCTCCCACAAGAACCACTCGGCTGATCCTTCTTCAATATGCCCTTCACCAACATGCAGTGTTTCCTTGATTGAATTAGCTCTCACACCAATATTTGCGTCTAGAGCCTTTGCATTGAGGGCTATCTGAAAACGGCTGTGGCGCTGAAGTTGCCTGTGAATGTGGAGTTGGTGGCATGTGAAACCCGCATGTGGAGCATTCGTTTGTGTGGGATGCTCTACCAGGTTCATTTCAGTCCTAGCCATACAAAGGGCACTAAGCATAGAGTGTGAAAACTGAGTTTTCTTGAGAGCTGCTTGGAAGCCTGATGGTGTGTGAAGTTAGTGAGCCAAATGGAGTTGTTCTCCCACAAGAACCACTCGGCTGATCCTTCTTCAATATGCCCTTCACCAACATGCAGTGTTTCCTTGATTGAATTAGCTCTCACACCAATATTTGCGTCTAGAGCCTTTGCATTGAGGGCTATCTGAAAACGGCTGTGGCGCTGAAGTTGCCTGTGAATGTGGAGTTGGTGGCATGTGAAACCCGCATGTGGAGCATTCGTTTGTGTGGGATGCTCTACCAGGTTCATTCCTAGATAATGCACTCAAAGGGCACTAAGCATAGAGTGTGAAAACTGAGTATCCTTGAGAGCTGCTTGGAAGCCTGATGGTGTGTGAAGTTAGTGAGCCAAATGGAGTTGTTCTCCCACAAGAACCACTCGGCTGATCCTTCTTCAATATGCCCTTCACCAACATGCAGTGTTTCCTTGATTGAATTAGCTCTCACACCAATATTTGCGTCTAGAGCCTTTGCATTGAGGGCTATCTGAAAACGGCTGTGGCGCTGAAGTTGCCTGTGAATGTGGAGTTGGTGGCATGTGAAACCCGCATGTGGAGCATTCGTTTGTGTAGGATGCTCTACCAGGTTCATTTCAGTCCTAGGCATACAAAGGGCACTAAGCATAGAGTGTGAAAACTGAGTTTCCTTGAGAGCTGCTTGGAAGCCTGATGGTGTGTGAAGTTAGTGAGCCAAATGGAGTTGTTCTCCCACAAGAACCACTCGGCTGATCCTCTTCAATATGCCCTTCACCAACATGCAGTGTTTCCTTGATTGAATTAGCTCTCACACCAATATTTGCGTCTAGAGCCTTTGCATTGAGGGCTATCTGAAAACGGCTGTGGCGCTGAAGTTGCCTGTGAATGTGGAGTTGGTGGCATGTGAAACCCGCATGTGGAGCATTCGTTTGTGTGGGATGCTCTACCAGGTTCACTCCTAGATAATGCACTCAAAGGGCACTAAGCATAGAGTGTGAAAACTGAGTTTCCTTGAGAGCTGCTTGGAAGCCTGATGGTGTGTGAAGTTAGTGAGCCAAATGGAGTTGTTCTCCCACAAGAACCACTCGGCTGATCCTTCTTCAATATGCCCTTCACCAACATGCAGTGTTTCCTTGATTGAATTAGCTCTCACACCAATATTTGCGTCTAGAGCCTTTGCATTGAGGGCTATCTGAAAACGGCTGTGGCGCTGAAGTTGCCTGTGAATGTGGAGTTGGTGGCATGTGAAACCCGCATGTGTAGCATTCGTTTGTGTGGGATGCTCTACCAGGTTCATTCCTAGATAATGCACTCAAAGGGCACTAAGCATAGAGTGTGAAAACTGAGTTTCCTTGAGAGCTGCTTGGAAGCCTGATGGTGTGTGAAGTTAGTAAGCCAAATGGAGTTGTTCTCAGACAAGAACCACTCGGCTGATCCTTCTTCAATATGCTCTTCACCAACATGCAGTGTTTCCTTGATTGAATTAGCTCTCACACCAATATTTGCGTCTAGAGCCTTTGCATTGAGGGCTATCTGAAAACGGCTGTGGCGCTGAAGTTGCCTGTGAATGTGGAGTTGGTGGCATGTGAAACCCGCATGTGGAGCATTCGTTTGTGTGGGATGCTCTACCAGGTTCCTTTCAGTCCTAGCCATACAAAGGGCACTAAGCATAGAGTGTGAAAACTGAGTTTCCTTGAGAGCTGCTTGGAAGCCTGATGGTGTGTGAAGTTAGTGAGCAAATGGAGTTGTTCTCCCACAAGAACCACTCGGCTGATCCTTCTTCAATATGCCCTTCACCAACATGCAGTGTTTCCTTGATTGAATTAGCTCTCACACCAATATTTGCGTCTAGAGCCTTTGCATTGAGGGCTATCTGAAAACGGCTGTGGCGCTGAAGTTGCCTGTGAATGTGGAGTTGGTGGCATGTGAAACCCGCATGTGGAGCATTCGTTTGTGTGGGATGCTCTACCAGGTTCATTTCAGTCCTAGCCATACAAAGGGCACTAAGCATAGAGTGTGAAAACTGAGTTTCCTTGAGAGCTGCTTGGAAGCCTGATGGTGTGTGAAGTTAGTGAGCCAAATGGAGTTGTTCTCCCACAAGAACCACTCGGCTGATCCTTCTTCAATATGCCCTTCACCAACATGCAGTGTTTCCTTGATTGAATTAGCTCTCACACCAATATTTGCGTCTAGAGCCTTTGCATTGAGGGCTATCTGAAAACGGCTGTGGCGCTGAAGTTGCCTGTGAATGTGGAGTTGTTGGCATGTGAAACCCGCATGTGGAGCATTCGTTTGTGTGGGATGCTCTACCAGGTTCATTCCTAGATAATGCATTCAAAGGGCACTAAGCATAGAGTGTGAAAACTGAGTTTCCTTGAGAGCTGCTTGGAAGCCTGATGGTGTGTGAAGTTAGTGAGCCAAATGGAGTTGTTCTCCCACAAGAACCACTCGGCTGATTCTTCTTCAATATGCCCTTCAC
Source organism: Ochotona princeps (assembly GCF_030435755.1). Lineage (NCBI taxonomy): Eukaryota > Metazoa > Chordata > Mammalia > Lagomorpha > Ochotonidae > Ochotona > Ochotona princeps. Next base: position 39,361 of record NW_026698040.1, read on the forward strand.
CAACATGCAGTGTTTCCTTGATTGAATTAGCTCTCACACCAATATTTGCGTCTAGAGCCTTTGCATTGAGGGCTATCTGAAAACGGCTGTGGCGCTGAAGTTGCCTGTGAATGTGGAGTTGGTGGCATGTGAAACCCACATGTGGAGCATTCGTTTGTGTGGGATGCTCTACCAGGTTCATTTCAGTCCTACCATACAAAGGGCACTAAGCATAGAGTGTGAAAACTGAGTTTCCTTGAGAGCTGCTTGGAAGCCTGATGGTGTGTGAAGTTAGTGAGCCAAATGGAGTTGTTCTCCACAAGAACCACTCGGCTGATCCTTCTTCAATATGCCCTTCACCAACATGCAGTGTTTCCTTGATTGAATTAGCTCTCACACCAATATTTGCGTCTAGAGCCTTTGCATTGAGGGCTATCTGAAAACGGCTGTGGCGCTGAAGTTGCCTGTGAATGTGGAGTTGGTGGCATGTGAAACCCGCATGTGGAGCATTCGTTTGTGTGGGATGCTCTACCAGGTTCATTTCAGTCCTAGCCATACAAAGGGCACTAAGCATAGAGTGTGAAAACTGAGTTTCCTTGAGAGCTGCTTGGAAGCCTGATGTTGTGTGAAGTTAGTGAGCCAAATCGAGTTGTTCTCCCACAAGAACCACTCGGCTGATCCTTCTTCAATATGCCCTTCACCAACATGCAGTGTTTCCTTGATTGAATTAGCTCTCACACCAATATTTGCGTCTAGAGCCTTTGCATTGAGGGCTATCTGAAAACGGCTGTGGCGCTGAAGTTGCCTGTGAATGTGGAGTTGGTGGCATGTGAAACCCGCATGTGGAGCATTCGTTTGTGTGGGATGCTCTACCAGTTTCATTCCTAGATAATGCACTCAAAGGGCACTAAGCATAGAATGTGAAAACTGAGTTTCCTTGAGAGCTGCTTGGAAGCCTGATGGTGTGTGAAGTTAGTGAGCCAAATGGAGTTGTTCTCCCACAAGAACCACTAACCACTCGGCTGATCCTTCTTCAATATGCCCTTCACCAACATGCAGTGTTTCCTTGATTGAATTAGCTCTCACACCAATATTTGCGTCTAGAGCCTTTGCATTGAGGGCTATCTGAAAACGGCTGTGGCGCTGAAGTTGCCTGTGAATGTGGAGTTGGTGGCATGTGAAACCCGTATGTGGAGCATTCGTTTGTGTGGGATGCTCTACCAGGTTCATTTCAGTCCTAGCCATACAAAGGGCACTAAGCATAGAGTGTGAAAACTGAGTTTCCTTGAGAGCTGCTTGGAAGCCTGATGGTGTGTGAAGTTAGTGAGCCAAATGGAGTTGTTCTCAGACAAGAACCACTCGGCTGATCCTTCTTCAATATGCCCTTCACCAACATGCAGTGTTTCCTTGATTGAATTAGCTCTCACACCAATATTTGCGTCTAGATCCTTTGCATTGAGGGCTATCTGAAAACGGCTGTGGCGCTGAAGTTGCCTGTGAATGTGGAGTTGGTGGCATGTGAAACCCGCATGTGGAGCATTCGTTTGTGTGGGATGCTCTACCAGGTTCATTTCAGTCCTAGGCACTCAAAGGGCACTAAGCATAGAGTGTGAAAACTGAGTTTCCTTGAGAGCTGCTTGGAAGCCTGATGGTGTGTAAAGTTAGTGAGCCAAATGGAGTTGTTCTCAGACAAGAACCACTCGATTGATCCTTCTTCAATATGCCCTTCACCAACATGCAGTGTTTCCTTGATTGAATTAGCTCTCACACCAATATTTGCGTCTAGAGCCTTTGCATTGAGGGCTATCTGAAAACGGCTGTGGCGCTGAAGTTGCCTGTGAATGTGGAGTTGGTGGCATGTGAAACCCGCATGTGGAGCATTCGTTTGTGTGGGATGCTCTACCAGTTTCATTCCTAGATAATGCACTCAAAGGGCACTAAGCATAGAATGTGTAAACTGAGTTTCCTTTAGAGCTGCTTGGAAGCCTGATGGTGTGTGAAGTTAGTGAGCCAAATGGAGTTGTTCTCCCACAAGAACCACTCGGCTGATTCTTCTTCAATATGCCCTTCACCAACATGCAGTGTTTCCCTGATTGAATTAGCTCTCACACCAATATTTGCGTCTAGAGCCTTTGCATTGAGGGCTATCTGAAAACGGCTGTGGCGCTGAAGTTGCCTGTGAATGTGGAGTTGGTGGCATGTGAAACCCGTATGTGCAGCATTCGTTTGTGTGGGATGCTCTACCAGGTTCATTTCAGTCCTAGCCATACAAAGGGCACTAAGCATAGAGTGTGAAAACTGAGTTTCCTTGAGAGCTGCTTGGAAGCCTGATGGTGTGTGAAGTTAGTGAGCCAAATGGAGTTGTTCTCAGACAAGAACCACTCGGCTGATCCTTCTTCAATATGTCCTTCACCAACATGCAGTGTTTCCTTGATTGAATTAGCTCTCACACCAATATTTGCGTCTAGAGCCTTTGCATTGAGGGCTATCTGAAAACGGCTGTGGCGCTGAAGTTGCCTGTGAATGTGGAGTTGGTGGCATGTGAAACCCGCATGTGGAGCATTCGTTTGTGTGGGATGCTCTACCAGGTTCATTTCAGTCCTAGCCATAAAGGGCACTAAGCATAGAGTGTGAAAACTGAGTTTCCTTGAGAGCTGCTTGGAAGCCTGATGGTGTGTGAAGTTAGTGAGCCAAATGGAGTTGTTCTCCCACAAGAACCACTCGGCTGATCCTTCTTCAATATGCCCTTCACCAACATGCAGTGTTTCCTTGATTGAATTAGCTCTCACACCAATATTTGCGTCTAGAGCCTTTGCATTGAGGGCTATCTGAAAACGGCTGTGGCGCTGAAGTTGCCTGTGAATGTGGAGTTGGTGGCATGTGAAACCTGCATGTGGAGCATTCGTTTGTGTGGGATGCTCTACCAGGTTCATTCCTAGATAATGCACTCAAAGGGCACTAAGCATAGAGTGTGAAAACTGAGTTTCCTTGAGAGCTGCTTGGAAGCCTGATGGGAAGCCTGATGGTGTGTGAAGTTAGTGAGCCAAATGGAGTTGTTCTCCCACAAGAACCACTCGGCTGATCCTTCTTCAATATGCCCTTCACCAACATGCAGTGTTTCCTTGATTGAATTAGCTCTCACACCAATATTTGCGTCTAGAGCCTTTGCATTGAGGGCTATCTGAAAACGGCTGTGGCGCTGAAGTTGCCTGTGAATGTGGAGTTGGTGGCATGTGAAACCCGCATGTGGAGCATTCGTTTGTGTGGGATGCTCTACCAGGTTCATTTCAGTCCTAGCCATACAAAGGGCACTAAGCATAGAGTGTGAAAACTGAGTTTCCTTGAGAGCTGCTTGGAAGCCTGATGGTGTGTGAAGTTAGTGAGCCAAATGGAGTTGTTCTCAGACAAGAACCACTCGGCTGATCCTTCTTCAATATGCCCTTCACCAACATGCAGTGTTTCCTTGATTGAATTAGCTCTCACACCAATATTTGCGTCTAGAGCCTTTGCATTGAGGGCTATCTGAAAACGGCTGTGGCACTGAAGTTGCCTGTGAATGTGGAGTTGGTGGCATGTGAAACCCGCATGTGGAGCATTCGTTTGTGTGGGATGCTCTACCAGGTTCATTCCTAGATAATGCACTCAAAGGGCACTAAGCATAGAGTGTGAAAACTGAGTTTCCTTGAGAGCTGCTTGGAAGCCTGATGGTGTGTGAAGTTAGTGAGCCAAATGGAGTTGTTCTCCCACAAGAACCACTCGGCTGATCCTTCTTCAATATGCCCTTCACCAACATGCAGTGTTTCCTTGATTGAATTAGCTCTCACATCAATATTTGCGTCTAGAGCCTTTGCATTGAGGGCTATCTGAAAACGGCTGTGGCGCTGAAGTTGCCTGTGAATGTGGAGTTGGTGGCATGTGAAACCCGCATGTGGAGCATTCGTTTGTGTGGATGCTCTACCAGGTTCATTTCAGTCCTAGCATACAAAGGGCACTAAGCATAGAATGTGAAAACTGAGTTTCCTTGAGAGCTGCTTGGAAGCCTGATGGTGTGTGAAGTTAGTGAGCCAAATGGAGTTGTTCTCCCACAAGAACCACTCGGCTGATCCTTCTTCAATATGCCCTTCACCAACATGCAGTGTTTCCTTGATTGAATTAGCTCTCACACCAATATTTGCGTCTAGAGCCTTTGCATTGAGGGCTATCTGAAAACGGCTGTGGCGCTGAAGTTGCCTGTGAATGTGGAGTTGGTGGCATGTGAAACCCGCATGTGGAGCATTCGTTTGTGTGGGATGCTCTACCAGGTTCATTTCAGTCCTAGCCATACAAAGGGCACTAAGCATAGAGTGTGAAAACTGAGTTTCCTTGAGAGCTGCTTGGAAGCCTGATGGTGTGTGAAGTTAGTGAGCCAAATGGAGTTGTTCTCCCACAAGAACCACTCGGCTGATCCTTCTTCAATATGCTCTTCAGCAACATGCAGTGTTTCCTTGAATGAATTAGCTCTCACACCAATATTTGCGTCTAGAGCCTTTGCATTGAGGGCTATCTGAAAATGGCTGTGGCGCTGAAGTTGCCTGTGAATGTGGAGTTGGTGGCATGTGAAACCCGCATGTGGAGCATTCGTTTGTGTGGGATGCTCTACCAGGTTCATTCCTAGATAATGCACTAGGAACTCAAAGGGCACTAAGCATAGAGTGTGAAAACTGAGTTTCTTGAGAGCTGCTTGGAAGCCTGATGGTGTGTGAAGTTAGTGAGCCAAATGGAGTTGTTCTCCCACAAGAACCACTCGGCTGATCCTTCTTCAATATGCCCTTCACCAACATGCAGCGTTTCCTTGATTGAATTAGCTCTCACACCAATATTTGCGTCTAGAGCCTTGCATTGAGGGCTATCTGAAAACGGCTGTGGCGCTGAAGTTGCCTGTGAATGTGGAGTTGGTGGCATGTGAAACCCGCATGTGGAGCATTCGTTTGTGTGGGATGCTCTACCAGGTTCATTTCAGTCCTAGCCATACAAAGGGCACTAAGCATAGAGTGTGAAAACTGAGTTTCCTTGAGAGCTGCTTGGAAGCCTGATGGTGTGTGAAGTTAGTGAGCAAATGGAGTTGTTCTCAGACAAGAACCACTCGGCTGATCCTTCTTCAATATGCCCTTCACCAACATGCAGTGTTTCCTTGATTGAATTAGCTCTCACACCAATATTTGCGTCTAGAGCCTTTGCATTGAGGGCTATCTGAAAACGGCTGTGGCGCTGAAGTTGCCTGTGAATGTGGAGTTGGTGCATGTGAAACCCGCATGTGGAGCATTCGTTTGTGTGGGATGCTCTACCAGGTTCATTTCAGTCCTAGCCATACAAAGGGCACTAAGCATAGAGTGTGAAAACTGAGTTTCCTTGAGAGCTGCTTGGAAGCTGATGGTGTGTGAAGTTAGTGAGCCAAATGGAGTTGTTCTCCA
>NW_026698041.1:0-99310 GCF_030435755.1 Ochotona princeps
AATGCAAAGGCTCTAGGCGAAAATATTGGTGTGAGAGCTAATTCAATCAAGGAAACACTCATGTTGGTGAAGCGCATATTGAAGAAGAATCAGCCGAGTGGTTCTTGTGGAGAACAACTCCATTTGGCTCACTAACTTCACACACCATCAGGCTTCCAAGCAGCTCTCAAGGAAACTCAGTTTTCACACTCTAGGCTTAATGCCCTTTGAGTACATTATGTAGGAATGAACCTGGTAGAGCATCCCACACAAACCAATGCTCCACATGCGGGTTTCACATGCCACCAACTCCACATTCACAGACAACTTCAGCGCCAAAGCCATTTTCAGATAGCCCTCAATGCAAAGGCTCTAGGCGCAAATATTGGTGTGAGAGCTAATTCAATCAAGGAAACACTGCATGTTGGTGAAGCGCATATTGAAGAAGGATCAGCCGAGTGGTTCTTCGTGGGAGAACAACTCCATTTGGCTCACTAACTTCACACACCATCAGGCTTCCAAGCAGCTCTCAAGGAAACTCAGTTTTCACACTCTAGGCTTAATGCCCTTTGAGTGCATTATCTAGGAAAGAACCTGGTAGAGCATCCCACACAAACCAATGCTCCACATGCGGGTTTCACATGCCACCAACTCCACATTCACAGACAACTTCAGCGCCAAAGCCGTTTTCAGATAGCCCTCAATGCAAAGGCTCTAGGCGAAAATATTGGTGTGAGAGCTAATTCAATCAAGGAAACACTGCATGTTGGTGAAGCGCATATTGAAGAAGAATCAGCCGAGTGGTTCTTGTGGGAGAACAACTCCATTTGGCTCACTAACTTCACACACCATCAGGCTTCCAAGCAGCTCTCAAGGAAACTCAGTTTTCACACTCTAGGCTTAATGCCCTTTGAGTGCCTAGGACTCAAATGAAGCTTGGTGAGCTTATCACACAAACCAATGCTCCACAGGCGGGTTTCACATGGCACCAACTCCACATTCACAGACAACTCAGCGCCAAAGCCGTTTTCAGGTAGCCTTCAATGCAAAGGGTCCAGGCCCAAATATTGGGTGTGAGAGTTAATTCAATCAAGGAAACACTGCATGTTGGTGAAGCGCATATTGAAGAAGAATCAGCCGAGGGGTTCTTGTGGGAGAACAACTCCATTTGGCTCACTAACTTCACACACCATCAGGGTTCCAAGCAGCTCTCAAGGAAACTCAGTTTTCACACTCTCTGCTTAGTGCCCTTTGAGTGCATTATGTAGGAATGAACCTGGTAGAGCATCCCACACAAACCAATGCTCCACATGCGGGTTTCACATGCCACCAACTCCACATTCACAGACAACTTCAGCGCCAAAGCCATTTTCAGATAGCCCTCAATGCAAAGGCTCTAGGCGCAAATATTGGTGTCAGAGCTAATTCAATCAAGGAAACACTGCATGTTGGTGAAGCGCATATTGAAGAAGAATCAGCCGAGTGGTTCTTGTGGGGGAACAACTCCATTTGGCTCACTAACTTCACACACCATCAGGCTTCCAAGCAGCTCTCAAGGAAACTCAGTTTTCACACTCTAGGCTTAATGCCCTTTGAGTGCATTAAGTAGGAATGAACCTGGTAGAGCATCCCACACAAACCAATGCTCCACATGCGGGTTTCACATGCCACCAACTCCACATTCACAGACAACTTCAGCGCCAAAGCCATTTTCAGATAGCCCTCAATGCAAAGGCTCTAGGCGCAAATATTGGTGTGAGAGCTAATTCAATCAAGGAAACACTGCATGTTGGTGAAGCGCATATTGAAGAAGGATCAGCCGAGTGGTTCTTGTGGGAGAACAACTCCATTTGGCTCACTAACTTCACACACCATCAGGCTTCCAAGCAGCTCTCAAGGAAACTCAGTTTTCACACTCTAGGCTTAATGCCCTTTGAGTGCATTATCTAGGAAAGAACCTGGTAGAGCATCCCACACAAACCAATGCTCCACATGCGGGTTTCACATGCCACCAACTCCACATTCACAGACAACTTCAGCGCCAAAGCCGTTTTCAGATAGCCCTCAATGCAAAGGCTCTAGGCGAAAATATTGGTGTGAGAGCTAATTCAATCAAGGAAACACTGCATGTTGGTGAAGCGCATATTGAAGAAGAATCAGCCGAGTGGTTCTTGTGGGAGAACAACTCCATTTGGCTCACTAACTTCACACACCATCAGGCTTCCAAGCAGCTCTCAAGGAAACTCAGTTTTCACACTCTAGGCTTAATGCCCTTTGAGTGCCTAGGACTCAAATGAAGCTTGGTGAGCTTATCACACAAACCAATGCTCCACAGGCGGGTTTCACATGGCACCAACTCCACATTCACAGACAACTTCAGCGCCAAAGCCGTTTTCAGGTAGCCTTCAATGCAAAGGGTCCAGGCCCAAATATTGGTGTGAGAGTTAATTCAATCAAGGAAACACTGCATGTTGGTGAAGCGCATATTGAAGAAGAATCAGCCGAGGGGTTCTTGTGGGAGAACAACTCCATTTGGCTCACTAACTTCACACACCATCAGGGTTCCAAGCAGCTCTCAAGGAAACTCAGTTTTCACACTCTCTGCTTAGTGCCCTTTGAGTGCATTATGTAGGAATGAACCTGGTAGAGCATCCCACACAAACCAATGCTCCACATGCGGGTTTCACATGCCACCAACTCCACATTCACAGACAACTTCAGCGCCAAAGCCATTTTCAGATAGCCCTCAATGCAAAGGCTCTAGGCGCAAATATTGGTGTCAGAGCTAATTCAATCAAGGAAACACTGCATGTTGGTGAAGCGCATATTGAAGAAGAATCAGCCGAGTGGTTCTTGTGGGGGAACAACTCCATTTGGCTCACTAACTTCACACACCATCAGGCTTCCAAGCAGCTCTCAAGGAAACTCAGTTTTCACACTCTAGGCTTAATGCCCTTTGAGTGCATTAAGTAGGAATGAACCTGGTAGAGCATCCCACACAAACCAATGCTCCACATGCGGGTTTCACATGCCACCAACTCCACATTCACAGACAACTTCAGCGCCAAAGCCATTTTCAGATAGCCCTCAATGCAAAGGCTCTAGACGCAAATATTGGTGTGAGAGCTAATTCAATCAAGGAAACACTGCATGTTGGTGAAGCGCATATTGAAGAAGAATCAGGCGAGTGGATCTTGTGGGAGAACAACTCCATTTGGCTCACTAACTTCACACACCATCAGGCTTCCAAGCAGCTCTCAAGGAAACTCAGTTTTCACACTCTAGGCTTAAAGCCCTTTGAGTGCCTATAAATGAAATGCACCTGGTAGAGCATCCCACACAAACCAATGCTCCACATGCGGGTTTCACATGCCACCAACTCCACATTCACAGACAACTTCAGCGCCAAAGCCATTTTCAGATAGCCCTCAATGCAAAGGCTCTAGGCGCAAATATTGGTGTGAGAGCTAATTCAATCAAGGAAACACTGCATGTTGGTGAAGCGCATATTGAAGAAGGATCAGCCGAGTGGTTCTTGTGGGGGAACAACTCCATTTGGCTCACTAACTTCACACACCATCAGGCTTCCAAGCAGCTCTCAAGGAAACTCAGTTTTCACACTCTAGGCTTAATGCCCTTTGAGTACATTATGTAGGAATGAACCTGGTAGAGCATCCCACACAAACCAATGCTCCACATGCGGGTTTCACATGCCACCAACTCCACATTCACAGACAACTTCAGCGCCAAAGCCATTTTCAGATAGCCCTCAATGCAAAGGCTCTAGACGCAAATATTGGTGTGAGAGCTAATTCAATCAAGGAAACACTGCATGTTGGTGAAGCGCATATTGAAGAAGAATCAGCAGCATGGTTCTTGTGGGAGAACAACTCCATTTGACTCACTAACTTCACACACCATCAGGCTTCCAAGCAGCTCTCAAGGAAACTCAGTTTTCACACTCTAGGCTTAATGCCCTTTGAGTGCCTAGGACTGAAATGAAGCTTGGTGAGCTTATCACACAAACCAATGCTCCACATGCGGGTTTCACATGCCACCAACTCCACATTCACAGACAACTTCAGCGCCAAAGCCATTTTCAGATAGCCCTCAATGCAAAGGGTCCAGGCCCAAATATTGGTGTGAGAGCTAATTCAATCAAGGAAACACTGCATGTTGGTGAAGCGCATATTGAAGAAGAATCAGCCAAGTGGTTCTTGTGGGAGAACAACTCCATTTGGCTCACTAACTTCACACACCATCAGGCTTCCAAGCAGCTCTCAAGGAAACTCAGTTTTCACACTCTAGGCTTAATGCCCTTTGAGTGCATTAAGTAGGAATGAACCTGGTAGAGCATCCCACACAAACCAATGCTCCACATGCGGGTTTCACATGCCACCAACTCCACATTCACAGACAACTTCAGCGCCAAAGCCATTTTCAGATAGCCCTCAATGCAAAGGCTCTAGGCGCAAATATTGGTGTGAGAGCTAATTCAATCAAGGAAACACTGCATGTTGGTGAAGCGCATATTGAAGAAGAATCAGCAGAGTGGTTCTTGTGGGAGAACAACTCCATTTGGCTCACTAACTTCACACACCATCAGGCTTCCAAGCAGCTCTCAAGGAAACTCAGTTTTCACACTCTAGGCTTAGTGCCCTTTGAGTGCCTAGGACTGAAATGCACCTGGTCGAGCATCCCACACAAACCAATGCTCCACATGCGGGTTTCACATGCCACCAACTCCACATTCACAGACAACTTCAGCGCCAAAGCCGTTTTCAGATAGCCCTCAATACAAAGGCTCTAGGCGCAAATATTTTTGTGAGAGCTAATTCAATCAAGGAAACACTGCATGTTGGTGAAGCGCATATTGAAGAAGAATCAGCCGATTGGTTCTTGTGGGAGAACAACTCCATTTGGCTCACTAACTTCACACACCATCAGGCTTCCAAGCAGCTCTCAAGGAAACTCAGTTTTCACACTCTAGGCTTAATGCCCTTTGAGTGCATTATGTAGGAATGAACCTGGTAGAGCATCCCACACAAACCAATGCTCCTCATGTGGGTTTCACATGGCACCAACTCCACATTCACAGACAACTTCAGCGCCAAAGCCATTTTCAGATAGCCCTCAACACAAAGGCCCAAGGCCCAAATATTTGTGTGAGAGCTAATTCAATCAAGGAAACACTGCATGTTGGTGAAGCGCATATTGAAGAAGAATCAGCAGAGTGGTTCTTGTGGTAGAACAACTCCATTTGGCTCACTAACTTCACACACCATCAGGCTTCCAAGCAGCTCTCAAGGAAACTCAGTTTTCACACTCTATGCTTAATGCCCTTTGAGTGCCTAGGACTCAAATGAAGCTTGGTGAGCTTATCACACAAACCAATGCTCCACATGCGGGTTTCACATGCCACCAACTCCACATTCACAGACAACTTCAGCGCCAAAGCCGTTTTCAGGTAGCCCTCAATGCAAAGGCTCCAGGCCCAAATATTGGTGTGAGAGCTAATTCAATCAAGGAAACACTGCATGTTGGTGAAGCGCATATTGAAGAAGAATCAGCCGAGTGGTTCTTGTGGGAGAACAACTCCATTTGGCTCACTAACTTCACACACCATCAGGCTTCCAAGCAGCTCTCAAGGAAACTCAGTTTTCACACTCTAGGCTTAATTCCCTTTGAGTGCATTATCTAGGAAAGAACCTGGTAGAGCATCACACACAAACCAATGCTCCACATGCGGGTTTCACAAGGCACCAACTCCACATTCACAGACAACTTCAGCGCCAAAGCCGTTTTCAGATAGCCCTCAATGCAAAGGCTCTAGGCACAAATATTGGTGTGAGAGCTAATTCAGTCAAGGAAACACTGCATGTTGGTGAAGCGCATATTGAAGAAGAATCAGGCGAGTGGTTCTTGTGGGAGAACAACTCCATTTGGCTCACTAACTTCACACACCATCAGGCTTCCAAGCAGCTCTCAAGGAAACTCAGTTTTCACACTCTAGGCTTAAAGCCCTTTGAGTGCCTATAAATGAAATGCACCTGGTAGAGCATCCCACACAAACCAATGATCCACAGGCGGGTTTCACATGCCACCAACTCCACATTCACAGACAACTTCAGCGCCAAAGCCATTTTCAGATAGCCCTCAATGCAAAGGCTCTAGGCGCAAATATTGGTGTCAGAGCTAATTCAATCAAGGAAACACTGCATGTTGGTGAAGCGCATATTGAAGAAGAATCAGCCGAGTGGTTCTTGTGGGGGAACAACTCCATTTGGCTCACTAACTTCACACACCATCAGGCTTCCAAGCAGCTCTCAAGGAAACTCAGTTTTCACACTCTAGGCTTAATGCCCTTTGAGTGCATTAAGTAGGAATGAACCTGGTAGAGCATCCCACACAAACCAATGCTCCACATGCGGGTTTCACATGCCACCAACTCCACATTCACAGACAACTTCAGCGCCAAAGCCATTTTCAGATAGCCCTCAATGCAAAGGCTCTAGACGCAAATATTGGTGTGAGAGCTAATTCAATCAAGGAAACACTGCATGTTGGTGAAGCGCATATTGAAGAAGAATCAGGCGAGTGGATCTTGTGGGAGAACAACTCCATTTGGCTCACTAACTTCACACACCATCAGGCTTCCAAGCAGCTCTCAAGGAAACTCAGTTTTCACACTCTAGGCTTAAAGCCCTTTGAGTGCCTATAAATGAAATGCACCTGGTAGAGCATCCCACACAAACCAATGCTCCACATGCGGGTTTCACATGCCACCAACTCCACATTCACAGACAACTTCAGCGCCAAAGCCATTTTCAGATAGCCCTCAATGCAAAGGCTCTAGGCGCAAATATTGGTGTGAGAGCTAATTCAATCAAGGAAACACTGCATGTTGGTGAAGCGCATATTGAAGAAGGATCAGCCGAGTGGTTCTTGTGGGGGAACAACTCCATTTGGCTCACTAACTTCACACACCATCAGGCTTCCAAGCAGCTCTCAAGGAAACTCAGTTTTCACACTCTAGGCTTAATGCCCTTTGAGTACATTATGTAGGAATGAACCTGGTAGAGCATCCCACACAAACCAATGCTCCACATGCGGGTTTCACATGCCACCAACTCCACATTCACAGACAACTTCAGCGCCAAAGCCATTTTCAGATAGCCCTCAATGCAAAGGCTCTAGACGCAAATATTGGTGTGAGAGCTAATTCAATCAAGGAAACACTGCATGTTGGTGAAGCGCATATTGAAGAAGAATCAGCAGCATGGTTCTTGTGGGAGAACAACTCCATTTGACTCACTAACTTCACACACCATCAGGCTTCCAAGCAGCTCTCAAGGAAACTCAGTTTTCACACTCTAGGCTTAATGCCCTTTGAGTGCCTAGGACTGAAATGAAGCTTGGTGAGCTTATCACACAAACCAATGCTCCACATGCGGGTTTCACATGCCACCAACTCCACATTCACAGACAACTTCAGCGCCAAAGCCATTTTCAGATAGCCCTCAATGCAAAGGGTCCAGGCCCAAATATTGGTGTGAGAGCTAATTCAATCAAGGAAACACTGCATGTTGGTGAAGCGCATATTGAAGAAGAATCAGCCAAGTGGTTCTTGTGGGAGAACAACTCCATTTGGCTCACTAACTTCACACACCATCAGGCTTCCAAGCAGCTCTCAAGGAAACTCAGTTTTCACACTCTAGGCTTAATGCCCTTTGAGTGCATTAAGTAGGAATGAACCTGGTAGAGCATCCCACACAAACCAATGCTCCACATGCGGGTTTCACATGCCACCAACTCCACATTCACAGACAACTTCAGCGCCAAAGCCATTTTCAGATAGCCCTCAATGCAAAGGCTCTAGGCGCAAATATTGGTGTGAGAGCTAATTCAATCAAGGAAACACTGCATGTTGGTGAAGCGCATATTGAAGAAGAATCAGCAGAGTGGTTCTTGTGGGAGAACAACTCCATTTGGCTCACTAACTTCACACACCATCAGGCTTCCAAGCAGCTCTCAAGGAAACTCAGTTTTCACACTCTAGGCTTAGTGCCCTTTGAGTGCCTAGGACTGAAATGCACCTGGTCGAGCATCCCACACAAACCAATGCTCCACATGCGGGTTTCACATGCCACCAACTCCACATTCACAGACAACTTCAGCGCCAAAGCCGTTTTCAGATAGCCCTCAATACAAAGGCTCTAGGCGCAAATATTTTTGTGAGAGCTAATTCAATCAAGGAAACACTGCATGTTGGTGAAGCGCATATTGAAGAAGAATCAGCCGATTGGTTCTTGTGGGAGAACAACTCCATTTGGCTCACTAACTTCACACACCATCAGGCTTCCAAGCAGCTCTCAAGGAAACTCAGTTTTCACACTCTAGGCTTAATGCCCTTTGACTGCATTATGTAGGAATGAACCTGGTAGAGCATCCCACACAAACCAATGCTCCTCATGTGGGTTTCACATGGCACCAACTCCACATTCACAGACAACTTCAGCGCCAAAGCCATTTTCAGATAGCCCTCAACACAAAGGCCCAAGGCCCAAATATTTGTGTGAGAGCTAATTCAATCAAGGAAACACTGCATGTTGGTGAAGCGCATATTGAAGAAGAATCAGCAGAGTGGTTCTTGTGGTAGAACAACTCCATTTGGCTCACTAACTTCACACACCATCAGGCTTCCAAGCAGCTCTCAAGGAAACTCAGTTTTCACACTCTATGCTTAATGCCCTTTGAGTGCCTAGGACTCAAATGAAGCTTGGTGAGCTTATCACACAAACCAATGCTCCACATGCGGGTTTCACATGCCACCAACTCCACATTCACAGACAACTTCAGCGCCAAAGCCGTTTTCAGGTAGCCCTCAATGCAAAGGCTCCAGGCCCAAATATTGGTGTGAGAGCTAATTCAATCAAGGAAACACTGCATGTTGGTGAAGCGCATATTGAAGAAGAATCAGCCGAGTGGTTCTTGTGGGAGAACAACTCCATTTGGCTCACTAACTTCACACACCATCAGGCTTCCAAGCAGCTCTCAAGGAAACTCAGTTTTCACACTCTAGGCTTAATTCCCTTTGAGTGCATTATCTAGGAAAGAACCTGGTAGAGCATCACACACAAACCAATGCTCCACATGCGGGTTTCACAAGGCACCAACTCCACATTCACAGACAACTTCAGCGCCAAAGCCGTTTTCAGATAGCCCTCAATGCAAAGGCTCTAGGCACAAATATTGGTGTGAGAGCTAATTCAGTCAAGGAAACACTGCATGTTGGTGAAGCGCATATTGAAGAAGAATCAGGCGAGTGGTTCTTGTGGGAGAACAACTCCATTTGGCTCACTAACTTCACACACCATCAGGCTTCCAAGCAGCTCTCAAGGAAACTCAGTTTTCACACTCTAGGCTTAAAGCCCTTTGAGTGCCTATAAATGAAATGCACCTGGTAGAGCATCCCACACAAACCAATGATCCACAGGCGGGTTTCACATGCCACCAACTCCACATTCACAGACAACTTCAGCGCCAAAGCCATTTTCAGATAGCCCTCAATGCAAAGGCTCTAGGCGCAAATATTGGTGTGAGAGCTAATTCAATCAAGGAAACACTGCATGTTGGTGAAGCGCATATTGAAGAAGAATCAGCAGAGTGGTTCTTGTGGGAGAACAACTCCATTTGGCTCACTAACTTCACACACCATCAGGCTTCCAAGCAGCTCTCAAGGAAACTCAGTTTTCACACTCTAGGCTTAATGCCCTTTGAGTGCCTAGGACTGAAATGCACCTGGTCGAGCATCCCACACAAACCAATGCTCCACATGCGGGTTTCACACGCCACCACCTCCACATTCACAGACAACTTCAGCGCCAAAGCCATTTTCAGATAGCCCTCAATGCAAAGGCTCTAGGCGCAAATATTGGTGTGAGAGCTAATTCAATCAAGGAAACACTGCATGTTGGTGAAGCGCATATTGAAGAAGAATCAGCCGATTGGTTCTTGTGGGAGAACAACTCCATTTGGCTCACTAACTTCACACACCATCAGGCTTCCAAGCAGCTCTCAAGGAAACTCAGTTTTCACACTCTAGGCTTAATGCCCTTTGACTGCATTATGTAGGAATGAACCTGGTAGAGCATCCCACACAAACCAATGCTCCACATGCGGGTTTCACATGCCACCAACTCCACATTCACAGACAACTTCAGCGCCAAAGCCATTTTCAGATAGCCCTCAATGCAAAGGCTCTAGGCGCAAATATTGGTGTGAGAGCTAATTCAATCAAGGAAACACTGCATGTTGGTGAAGCGCATATTGAAGAAGGATCAGCCGAGTGGTTCTTGTGGGAGAACAACTCCATTTGGCTCACTAACTTCACACACCATCAGGCTTCCAAGCAGCTCTCAAGGAAACTCAGTTTTCACACTCTAGGCTTAATGCCCTTTGAGTGCCTAGGACTCAAATGAAGCTTGGTGAGCTTATCACACAAACCAATGCTCCACAGGCGGGTTTCACATGGCACCAACTCCACATTCACAGACAACTTCAGCGCCAAAGCCGTTTTCAGGTAGCCTTCAATGCAAAGGGTCCAGGCCCAAATATTGTTGTGAGAGTTAATTCAATCAAGGAAACACTGCATGTTGGTGAAGCGCATATTGAAGAAGAATCAGCCGAGGGGTTCTTGTGGGAGAACAACTCCATTTGGCTCACTAACTTCACACACCATCAGGGTTCCAAGCAGCTCTCAAGGAAACTCAGTTTTCACACTCTCTGCTTAGTGCCCTTTGAGTGCATTATGTAGGAATGAACCTGGTAGAGCATCCCACACAAACCAATGCTCCACATGCGGGTTTCACATGCCACCAACTCCACATTCACAGACAACTTCAGCGCCAAAGCCATTTTCAGATAGCCCTCAATGCAAAGGCTCTAGACGCAAATATTGGTGTGAGAGCTAATTCAATCAAGGAAACACTGCATGTTGGTGAAGCGCATATTGAAGAAGAATCAGGCGAGTGGATCTTGTGGGAGAACAACTCCATTTGGCTCACTAACTTCACACACCATCAGGCTTCCAAGCAGCTCTCAAGGAAACTCAGTTTTCACACTCTAGGCTTAAAGCCCTTTGAGTGCCTATAAATGAAATGCACCTGGTAGAGCATCCCACACAAACCAATGCTCCACATGCGGGTTTCACATGCCACCAACTCCACATTCACAGACAACTTCAGCGCCAAAGCCATTTTCAGATAGCCCTCAATGCAAAGGCTCTAGGCGCAAATATTGGTGTGAGAGCTAATTCAATCAAGGAAACACTGCATGTTGGTGAAGCGCATATTGAAGAAGAATCAGCCGAGTGGTTCTTGTGGGGGAACAACTCCATTTGGCTCACTAACTTCACACACCATCAGGCTTCCAAGCAGCTCTCAAGGAAACTCAGTTTTCACACTCTAGGCTTAATGCCCTTTGAGTACATTATGTAGGAATGAACCTGGTAGAGCATCCCACACAAACGAATGCTCCACATGCGGGTTTCACATGCCACCAACTCCACATTCACAGACAACTTCAGCGCCAAAGCCATTTTCAGATAGCCCTCAATGCAAAGGCTCTAGACGCAAATATTGGTGTGAGAGCTAATTCAATCAAGGAAACACTGCATGTTGGTGAAGCGCATATTGAAGAAGAATCAGCAGCATGGTTCTTGTGGGAGAACAACTCCATTTGACTCACTAACTTCACACACCATCAGGCTTCCAAGCAGCTCTCAAGGAAACTCAGTTTTCACACTCTAGGCTTAATGCCCTTTGAGTGCCTAGGACTGAAATGAAGCTTGGTGAGCTTATCACACAAACCAATGCTCCACATGCGGGTTTCACATGCCACCAACTCCACATTCACAGACAACTTCAGCGCCAAAGCCATTTTCAGATAGCCCTCAATGCAAAGGGTCCAGGCCCAAATATTGGTGTGAGAGCTAATTCAATCAAGGAAACACTGCATGTTGGTGAAGCGCATATTGAAGAAGAATCAGCCCAGTGGTTCTTGTGGGAGAACAACTCCATTTGGCTCACTAACTTCACACACCATCAGGCTTCCAAGCAGCTCTCAAGGAAACTCAGTTTTCACACTCTAGGCTTAATGCCCTTTGAGTGCATTATCTAGGAATGAACCTGGTAGAGCATCCCACACAAACCAATGCTCCACATGCGGGTTTCACATGCCACCAACTCCACATTCACAGACAACTTCAGCGCCAAAGCCATTTTCAGATAGCCCTCAATGCAAAGGCTCTAGGCGCAAATATTGGTGTGAGAGCTAATTCAATCAAGGAAACACTGCATGTTGGTGAAGCGCATATTGAAGAAGAATCAGCAGAGTGGTTCTTGTGGGAGAACAACTCCATTTGGCTCACTAACTTCACACACCATCAGGCTTCCAAGCAGCTCTCAAGGAAACTCAGTTTTCACACTCTATGCTTAATGCCCTTGAGTGCCTAGGACTCAAATGAAGCTTGGTGAGCTTATCACACAAACCAATGCTCCACATGCGGGTTTCACATGCCACCAACTCCACATTCACAGACAACTTCAGCGCCACAGCCGTTTTCAGGTAGCCCTCAATGCAAAGGCTCCAGGCCCAAATATTGGTGTGAGAGCTAATTCAATCAAGGAAACACTGCATGTTGGTGAAGCGCATATTGAAGAAGAATCAGCCGAGTGGTTCTTGTGGGAGAACAACTCCATTTGGCTCACTAACTTCACACACCATCAGGCTTCCAAGCAGCTCTCAAGGAAACTCAGTTTTCACACTCTAGGCTTAATTCCCTTTGAGTGCATTATCTAGGAAAGAACCTGGTAGAGCATCACACACAAACCAATGCTCCACATGCGGGTTTCACAAGGCACCAACTCCACATTCACAGACAACTTCAGCGCCAAAGCCGTTTTCAGATAGCCCTCAATGCAAAGGCTCTAGGCACAAATATTGGTGTGAGAGCTAATTCAATCAAGGAAACACTGCATGTTGGTGAAGCGCATATTGAAGAAGAATCAGGCGAGTGGTTCTTGTGGGAGAACAACTCCATTTGGCTCACTAACTTCACACACCATCAGGCTTCCAAGCAGCTCTCAAGGAAACTCAGTTTTCACACTCTAGGCTTAAAGCCCTTTGAGTGCCTATAAATGAAATGCACCTGGTAGAGCATCCCACACAAACCAATGCTCCACAGGCGGGTTTCACATGCCACCAACTCCACATTCACAGACAACTTCAGCGCCAAAGCCATTTTCAGATAGCCCTCAATGCAAAGGCTCTAGGCGCAAATATTGGTGTGAGAGCTAATTCAATCAAGGAAACACTGCATGTTGGTGAAGCGCATATTGAAGAAGAATCAGCAGAGTGGTTCTTGTGGGAGAACAACTCCATTTGGCTCACTAACTTCACACACCATCAGGCTTCCAAGCAGCTCTCAAGGAAACTCAGTTTTCACACTCTAGGCTTAATGCCCTTTGAGTGCCTAGGAATGAAATGCACCTGGTCGAGCATCCCACACAAACCAATGCTCCACATGCGGGTTTCACACGCCACCAACTCCACATTCACAGACAACTTCAGCGCCAAAGCCGTTTTCAGATAGCCCTCAATGCAAAGGCTCTAGGCGAAAATATTTTTGTGAGAGCTAATTCAATCAAGGAAACACTGCATGTTGGTGAAGCGCATATTGAAGAAGAATCAGCCGATTGGTTCTTGTGGGAGAACAACTCCATTTGGCTCACTAACTTCACACACCATCAGGCTTCCAAGCAGCTCTCAAGAAAACTCAGTTTTCACACTCTAGGCTTAATGCCCTTTGAGTGCCTAGGAATGAACCTGGTAGAGCATCCCACACAAACCAATGCTCCACATGCGGGTTTCACATGGCACCAACTCCACATTCACAGACAACTTCAGCGCCAAAGCCATTTTCAGATAGCCCTCAACACAAAGGCCCAAGGCCCAAATATTGGTGTGAGAGCTAATTCAATCAAGGAAACACTGCATGTTGGTGAAGCGCATATTGAAGAAGAATCAGCCGAGTGGTTCTTGTGGGAGAACAACTCCATTTGGCTCACTAACTTCACACACCATCAGGCTTCCAAGCAGCTCTCAAGGAAACTCAGTTTTCACACTCTATGCTTAATGCCCTTGAGTGCCTAGGAATCAAATAATGCTTGGTGAGCTTATCACACAAACCAAGGCTCCACATGCGGGTTTCACATGCCACCAACTCCACATTCACAGACAACTTCAGCGCCAAAGCCGTTTTCAGGTAGCCCTCAATGCAAAGGCTCCAGGCCCAAATATTGGTGTGAGAGCTAATTCAATCAAGGAAACACTGCATGTTGGTGAAGCGCATATTGAAGAAGAATCAGCCGAGTGGTTCTTGTGGGAGAACAACTCAATTTCGCTCACTAACTTCACACACCATCAGGCTTCCAAGCAGCTCTCAAGGAAACTCAGTTTTCACACTCTAGGCTTAATGCCCTTTGAGTGCATTATCTAGGAAAGAACCTGGTAGAGCATCACACACAAACCAATGCTCCACATGCGGGTTTCACATGCCACCAACTCCACATTCACAGACAACTTCAGCGCCAAAGCCGTTTTCAGATAGCCCTCAATGCAAAGGCTCTAGGCGCAAATATTGGTGTGAGAGCTAATTCAATCAAGGAAACACTGCATGTTGGTGAAGCGCATATTGAAGAAGAATCAGGCGAGTGGTTCTTGTGGGAGGAACAACTCCATTTGGCTCACTAACTTCACACACCATCAGGCTTCCAAGCAGCTCTCAAGGAAACTCAGTTTTCACACTCTAGGCTTAAAGCCCTTTGAGTGCCTATAAATGAAATGCACCTGGTCGAGCATCCCACACAAACCAATGCTCCACATGCGGGTTTCACATGCCACCAACTCCACATTCACAGACAACTTCAGCGCCAAAGCCATTTTCAGATAGCCCTCAATGCAAAGGCTCTAGGCGCAAATATTGGTGTGAGAGCTAATTCAATCAAGGAAACACTGCATGTTGGTGAAGCGCATATTGAAGAAGAATCAGCCGAGTGGTTCTTGTGGGGGAACAACTCCATTTGGCTCACTAACTTCACACACCATCAGGCTTCCAAGCAGCTCTCAAGGAAACTCAGTTTTCACACTCTAGGCTTAATGCCCTTTGAGTACATTATGTAGGAATGAACCTGGTAGAGCATCCCACACAAACCAATGCTCCACATGCGGGTTTCACATGGCACCAACTCCACATTCACAGACAACTTCAGCGCCAAAGCCATTTTCAGATAGCCCTCAATGCAAAGGCTCTAGGCGAAAATATTGGTGTGAGAGCTAATTCAATCAAGGAAACACTGCATGTTGGTGAAGCGCATATTGAAGAAGAATCAGCCGAGTGGTTCTTGTGGGAGAACAACTCCATTTGACTCACTAACTTCACACACCATCAGGCTTCCAAGCAGCTCTCAAGGAAACTCAGTTTTCACACTCTAGGCTTAATGCCCTTTGAGTGCCTAGGACTCAAATGAAGCTTGGTGAGCTTATCACACAAACCAATGCTCCACATGCGGGTTTCACATGCCACCAACTCCACATTCACAGACAACTTCACGCCAAAGCCATTTTCAGATAGCCCTCAATGCAAAGGGTCCAGGCCCAAATATTGGTGTGAGAGCTAATTCAATCAAGGAAACACTGCATGTTGGTGAAGCGCATATTGAAGAAGAATCAGCCAAGTGGTTCTTGTGGGAGAACAACTCCATTTGGCTCACTAACTTCACACACCATCAGGCTTCCAAGCAGCTCTCAAGGAAACTCAGTTTTCACACTCTATGCTTAATGCCCTTTGAGTGCATTATCTAGGAATGAAGCTTGGTAGAGCATCCCACACAAACCAATGCTCCACATGCGGGTTTCACATGCCACCAACTCCACATTCACAGACAACTTCAGCGCCAAAGCCATTTTCAGATAGCCCTCAATGCAAAGGCTCTAGGCGCAAATATTGGTGTGAGAGCTAATTCAATCAAGGAAACACTGCATGTTGGTGAAGCGCATATTGAAGAAGAATCAGCAGAGTGGTTCTTGAGGGAGAACAACTCCATTTGGCTCACTAACTTCACACACCATCAGGCTTCCAAGCAGCTCTCAAGGAAACTCAGTTTTCACACTCTAGGCTTACTGCACTTTGAGTGCCTAGGACTGAAATGCACCTGGTCGAGCATCCCACACAAACCAATGCTCCACATGCGGGTTTCACATGCCACCAACTCCACATTCACAGACAACTTCAGCGCCAAAGCCATTTTCAGATAGCCCTCAACACAAAGGCCCAAGGCCCAAATATTGGTGTGAGAGCTAATTCAATCAAGGAAACACTGCATGTTGGTGAAGCGCATATTGAAGAAGAATCAGCAGAGTGGTTCTTGTGGTAGAACAACTCCATTTGGCTCACTAACTTCACACACCATCAGGCTTCCAAGCAGCTCTCAAGGAAACTCAGTTTTCACACTCTATGCTCAATGCCCTTGAATGCCTAGGACTCAAATGAAGCTTGGTGAGCTTATCACACAAACCAATGCTCCACATGCGGGTTTCACATTCCACCAACTCCACATTCACAGACAACTTCAGCGCCAAAGCCGTTTTCAGGTAGCCCTCAATGCAAAGGCTCCAGGCCCAAATATTGGTGTGAGAGCTAATTCAATCAAGGAAACACTGCATGTTGGTGAAGCGCATATTGAAGAAGAATCAGCCGAGTGGTTCTTGTGGGACAACACCTCCATTTGGCTCACTAACTTCACACACCATCAGGCTTCCAAGCAGCTCTCAAGGAAACTCAGTTTTCACACTCTAGGCTTAATGCCCTTTGAGTGCATTATCTAGGAAAGAACCTGGTAGAGCATCACAGACAAACCAATGCTCCACATGCGGGTTTCACAAGGCACCAACTCCACATTCACAGACAACTTCAGCGCCAAAGCCATTTTCAGAATGCCCTCAATGCAAAGGCTCTAGGCGAAAATATTGGTGTCAGAGCTAATTCAATCAAGGAAACACTGCATGTTGGTGAAGCGCATATTGAAGAAGAATCAGCCGAGTGGTTCTTGAGGGGAACAACTCCATTTCGCTCACTAACTTCACACACCATCAGGCTTCCAAGCAGCTCTCAAGGAAACTCAGTTTTCACACTCTAGGCTTAATGCCCTTTGAGTGCCTAGGACTCAAATGAAGCTTGGTGAGCTTATCACACAAACCAATGCTCCACATGCGGGTTTCACATGGCACCAACTCCACATTCACAGACAACTTCAGCGCCAAAGCCGTTTTCAGGTAGCCTTCAATGCAAAGGGTCCAGGCCCAAATATTGGTGTGAGAGCTAATTCAATCAAGGAAACACTGCATGTTGGTGAAGCGCATATTGAAGAAGAATCAGCCTAGTGGTTCTTGTGGGAGAACAACTCCATTTGGCTCACTAACTTCACACACCATCAGGGTTCCAAGCAGCTCTCAAGGAAACTCAGTTTTCACACTCTAGGCTTAATGCCCTTTGAGTGCATTATGTAGGAATGAACATGGTAGAGCATCCCACACAAACCAATGCTCCACATGCGGGTTTCACATGCCACCAACTCCACATTCACAGACAACTTCAGCGCCAAAGCCATTTTCAGATAGCCCTCAATGCAAAGGCTCTAGGCGCAAATATTGGTGTGAGAGCTAATTCAATCAAGGAAACACTGCATGTTGGTGAAGCGCATATTGAAGAAGAATCAGCCGAGTGGTTCTTGTGGGAGAACAACTCCATTTGGCTCACTAACTTCACACACCATCAGGCTTCCAAGCAGCTCTCAAGGAAACTCAGTTTTCACACTCTAGGCTTAATGCCCTTTGAGTGCCTATAAATGAAATGCACCTGGTAGAGCATCCCACACAAACCAATGCTCCACATGCGGGTTTCACATGCCACCAACTCCACATTCACAGACAACTTCAGCGCCAAAGCCATTTTCAGATAGCCCTCAATGCAAAGGCTCTAGGCGCAAATATTGGTGTGAGAGCTAATACAATCAAGGAAACACTGCATGTTGGTGAAGCGCATATTGAAGAAGAATCAGCCGAGTGGTTCTTGAGGGGGAACAACTCCATTTGGCTCACTAACTTCACACACCATCAGGCTTCCAAGCAGCTCTCAAGGAAACTCAGTTTTCGCACTCTAGGCTTAGTGCCTTTTGAGTACATTATGTAGGAATGAACCTGGTACAGCATCCCACACAAACCAATGCTCCACATGCGGGTTTCACATGCCACCAACTCCACATTCACAGACAACTTCAGCGCCAAAGCCATTTTCAGATAGCCCTCAATGCAAAGGCTCTAGGCGAAAATATTGGTGTGAGAGCTAATTCAATCAAGGAAACACTGCATGTTGGTGAAGCGCATATTGAAGAAGAATCAGGCGAGTGGTTCTTGTGGGAGAACAACTCCATTTGGCTCACTAACTTCACACACCATCAGGCTTCCAAGCAGCTCTCAAGGAAACTCAGTTTTCACACTCTAGGCTTAATGCCCTTTGAGTGCCTAGGAATGAAATGCACCTGGTAGAGCATCCCACACAAACGAATGCTCCACATGCGGGTTTCACATGCCACCAACTCCACATTCACAGACAACTTCAGCGCCAAAGCCATTTTCAGATAGCCCTCAATGCAAAGGCTCTAGGCGCAAATATTGGTGTGAGAGCTAATTCAATCAAGGAAACACTGCATGTTGGTGAAGCGCATATTGAAGAAGAATCAGCCGAGTGGTTCTTGTGGGG
This sequence comes from Ochotona princeps, assembly GCF_030435755.1. Lineage (NCBI taxonomy): Eukaryota > Metazoa > Chordata > Mammalia > Lagomorpha > Ochotonidae > Ochotona > Ochotona princeps. The sequence goes on from NW_026698041.1 coordinate 18,860, forward strand.
GAACAACTCCATTTGGCTCACTAACTTCACACACCATCAGGCTTCCAAGCAGCTCTCAAGGAGACTCATTTTTCACACTCTAGGCTTAATGCCCTTTGAGTACATTATGTAGGAATGAACCTGGTACAGCATCCTACACAAACCAATGCTCCACATGCGTGTTTCACATGCCACCAACTCCACATTCACAGACAACATCAGCGCCAAAGCCGTTTTCAGATAGCTCTCAATACAAAGGCTCTAGGCGCAAATATTTTTGTGAGAGCTAATTCAATCAAGGAAACACTGCATGTTGGTGAAGCGCATATTGAAGAAGAATCAGCCGAGTGGTTCTTGTGGGAGAACAACTCCATTTGGCTCACTAACTTCACACACCATCAGGCTTCCAAGCAGCTCTCAAGGAAACTCAGTTTTCACACTCTAGGCTTAATGCCCTTGAGTGCCTAGGACTCAAATGAAGCTTGGTGAGCTTATCACACAAACCAATGCTCCACATGCGGGTTTCACATTCCACCAACTCCACATTCACAGACAACTTCAGCGCCAAAGCCGTTTTCAGGTAGCCCTCAATGCAAAGGCTCCAGGCCCAAATATTGGTGTGAGAGCTAATTCAATCAAGGAAACACTGCATGTTGGTGAAGCGCATATTGAAGAAGAATCAGCCGAGTGGTTCTTGTGGGAGAACACCTCCATTTGGCTCACTAACTTCACACACCATCAGGCTTCCAAGCAGCTCTCAAGGAAACTCAGTTTTCACACTCTAGGCTTAATGCCCTTTGAGTGCATTATCTAGGAAAGAACCTGGTAGAGCATCATAGACAAACCAATGCTCCACATGCGGGTTTCACAAGGCACCAACTCCACATTCACAGACAACTTCAGCGCCAAAGCCATTTTCAGAATGCCCTCAATGCAAAGGCTCTAGGCGAAAATATTGGTGTCAGAGCTAATTCAATCAAGGAAACACTGCATGTTGGTGAAGCGCATATTGAAGAAGAATCAGCCGAGTGGTTCTTGTGGGGGAACAACTCCATTTCGCTCACTAACTTCACACACCATCAGGCTTCCAAGCAGCTCTCAAGGAAACTCAGTTTTCACACTCTAGGCTTAATGCCCTTTGAGTGCCTAGGACTCAAATGAAGCTTGGTGAGCTTATCACACAAACCAATGCTCCACATGCGGGTTTCACATGGCACCAACTCCACATTCACAGACAACTTCAGCGCCAAAGCCGTTTTCAGGTAGCCTTCAATGCAAAGGGTCCAGGCCCAAATATTGGTGTGAGAGCTAATTCAATCAAGGAAACACTGCATGTTGGTGAAGCGCATATTGAAGAAGAATCAGCCTAGTGGTTCTTGTGGGAGAACAACTCCATTTGGCTCACTAACTTCACACACCATCAGGGTTCCAAGCAGCTCTCAAGGAAACTCAGTTTTCACACTCTAGGCTTAATGCCCTTTGAGTGCATTATGTAGGAATGAACCTGGTAGAGCATCCCACACAAACCAATGCTCCACATGCGGGTTTCACATGCCACCAACTCCACATTCACAGACAACTTCAGCGCCAAAGCCATTTTCAGATAGCCCTCAATGCAAAGGCTCTAGGCGAAAATATTGGTGTGAGAGCTAATGCAATCAAGGAAACACTGCATGTTGGTGAAGCGCATATTGAAGAAGAATCAGCCGAGTGGTTCTTGTGGGAGAACAACTCCATTTGGCTCACTAACTTCACACACCATCAGGCTTCCAAGCAGCTCTCAAGGAAACTCAGTTTTCACACTCTAGGCTTAATGCCCTTTGAGTGCCTATAAATGAAATGCACCTGGTAGAGCATCCCACACAAACCAATGCTCCACATGCGGGTTTCACATGCCACCAACTCCACATTCACAGACAACTTCAGCGCCAAAGCCATTTTCAGATAGCCCTCAATGCAAAGGCTCTAGGCGCAAATATTGGTGTGAGAGCTAATTCAATCAAGGAAACACTGCATGTTGGTGAAGCGCATATTGAAGAAGAATCAGCCGAGTGGTTCTTGAGGGGGAACAACTCCATTTGGCTCACTAACTTCACACACCATCAGGCTTCCAAGCAGCTCTCAAGGAGACTCAGTTTTCACACTCTAGGCTTAGTGCCTTTTGAGTACATTATGTAGGAATGAACCTGGTACAGCATCCCACACAAACCAATGCTCCACATGCGGGTTTCACATGCCACCAACTCCACATTCACAGACAACTTCAGCGCCAAAGCCATTTTCAGATAGCCCTCAATGCAAAGGCTCTGGGCGAAAATATTGGTGTGAGAGCTAATTCAATCAAGGAAACACTGCATGTTGGTGAAGCGCGTATTGAAGAAGAATCAGGCGAGTGGTTCTTGTGGGAGAACAACTCCATTTGGCTCACTAACTTCACACACCATCAGGCTTCCAAGCAGCTCTCAAGGAAACTCAGTTTTCACACTCTAGGCTTAATGCCCTTTGAGTGCCTAGGAATGAAATGCACCTGGTAGAGCATCCCACACAAACGAATGCTCCACATGCGGGTTTCACATGCCACCAACTCGACATTCACAGACAACTTCAGCGCCAAAGCCATTTTCAGATAGCCCTCAATGCAAAGGCTCTAGACGCAAATATTGGTGTGAGAGCTAATTCAATCAAGGAAACACTGCATGTTGGTGAAGCGCATATTGAAGAAGAATCAGCCGAGTGGTTCTTGTGGGGGAACAACTCCATTTGGCTCACTAACTTCACACACCATCAGGCTTCCAAGCAGCTCTCAAGGAGACTCATTTTTCACACTCTAGGCTTAATGCCCTTTGAGTACATTATGTAGGAATGAACCTGGTACAGCATCCCACACAAACCAATGCTCCACATGCGTGTTTCACATGCCACCAACTCCACATTCACAGACAACATCAGCGCCAAAGCCGTTTTCAGATAGCTCTCAATACAAAGGCTCTAGGCGCAAATATTTTTGTGAGAGCTAATTCAATCAAGGAAACACTGCATGTTGGTGAAGCGCATATTGAAGAAGAATCAGCCGAGTGATTCTTGTGGGAGAACAACTCCATTTGGCTCACTAACTTCACACACCATCAGGCTTCCAAGCAGCTCTCAAGGAAACTCAGTTTTCACACTCTAGGCTTAATGCCCTTGAGTGCCTAGGACTCAAATGAAGCTTGGTGAGCTTATCACACAAACCAATGCTCCACATGCGGGTTTCACATGCCACCAACTCCACATTCACAGACAACTTCAGCGCCAAAGCCGTTTTCAGGTAGCCCTCAATGCAAAGGCTCCAGGCCCAAATATTGGTGTTATAGCTAATTCAATCAAGGAAACACTGCATGTTGGTGAAGCGCATATTGAAGAAGGATCAGCCAAGTGGTTCTTGTGTAAGAACAACTCCATTTGGCTCACTAACTTCACACACCATCAGGCTTCCAAGCAGCTCTCAAGGAAACTCAGTTTTCACACTCTAGGCTTAATGCCCTTTGAGTGCATTATCTGGGAAAGAACCTGGTAGAGCATCCCACACAAACCAATGCTCCACATGCGGGTTTCACATGCCACCAACTCCACATTCACAGACAACTTCAGCGCCAAAGCCGTTTTCAGATAGCCCTCAATGCAAAGGCTCTAGGCGAAAATATTGGTGTGAGAGCTAATTCAATCAAGGAAACACTGCATGTTGGTGAAGCGCATATTGAAGAAGAATCAGGCGAGTGGTTCTTGTGGGAGAACAACTCCATTTGGCTCACTAACTTCACACACCATCAGGCTTCCAAGCAGCTCTCAAGGAAACTCAGTTTTCACACTCTAGGCTTAATGCCCTTTGAGTGCCTAGGACTCAAATGAAGCTTGGTGAGCTTATCACACAAACCAATGCTCCACATGCGGGTTTCACATGCCACCAACTCCACATTCACAGACAACTTCAGCGCCACAGCCATTTTCAGATAGCCCTCAATGCAAAGGCTCTAGGCAAAAAATATTGGTGTGAGAGCTAATTCAATCAAGGAAACACTGCATGTTGGTGAAGCGCATATTGAAGAAGAATCAGCCGAGTGGTTCTTGTGGGAGAACAACTCCATTTGGCTCACTAACTTCACACACCATCAGGCTTCCAAGCAGCTCTCAAGGAAACTCAGTTTTCACACTCTAGGCTTAATGCCCTTTGAGTGCATTATGTAGGAATGAACCTGGTAGAGCATCCCACACAAACCAATGCTCCACATGCGGGTTTCACATGCCACCAACTCCACATTCACAGACAACTTCAGCGCCAAAGCTGTTTTCAGGTAGCCCTCAATGCAAAGGCTCTAGGCGAAAATATTGGTGTGAGAGCTAATTCAATCAAGGAAACACTGCATGTTGGTGAAGCGCATATTGAAGAAGAATCAGCCGAGTGGTTCTTGAGGGGGAACAACTCCATTTGGCTCACTAACTTCACACACCATCAGGCTTCCAAGCAGCTCTCAAGGAAACTCAGTTTTCACACTCTATGCTTAATGCCCTTGAGTGCCTAGGAATCAAATAATGCTTGGTGAGCTTATCACACAAACCAAGGCTCCACATGCGGGTTTCACATGCCACCAACTCCACATTCACAGACAACTTCAGCGCCAAAGCCGTTTTCAGGTAGCCCTCAATGCAAAGGCTCAAGGCCCAAATATTGGTGTGAGAGCTAATTCAATCAAGGAAACACTGCATGTTGGTGAAGCGCATATTGAAGAAGAATCAGCCGAGTGGTTCTTGTGGGAGAACAACTCCATTTCGCTCACTAACTTCACACACCATCAGGCTTCCAAGCAGCTCTCAAGGAAACTCAGTTTTCACACTCTAGGCTTAATGCCCTTTGAGTGCATTATCTAGGAAAGAACCTGGTAGAGCATCACACACAAACCAATGCTCCACATGCGGGTTTCACAAGGCACCAACTCCACATTCACAAACAACTTCAGTGCCAAAGCCGTTTTCAGATAGCCCTCAATGCAAAGGCTCTAGGCGCAAATATTGGTGTGAGAGCTAATTCAATCAAGGAAACACTGCATGTTGGTGAAGCGCATATTGAAGAAGAATCAGGCGAGTGGTTCTTGTGGGAGAACAACTCCATTTGGCTCACTAACTTCACACACCATCAGGCTTCCAAGCAGCTCTCAAGGAAACTCAGTTTTCACACTCTAGGCTTAAAGCCCTTTGAGTGCCTATAAATGAAATGCACCTGGTCGAGCATCCCACACAAACCAATGCTCCACATGCGGGTTTCACATGCCACCAACTCCACATTCACAGACAACTTCAGCGCCAAAGCCATTTTCAGATAGCCCTCAATGCAAAGGCTCTAGGCGCAAATATTGGTGTGAGAGCTAATTCAATCAAGGAAACACTGCATGTTGGTGTAGGGCATATTGAAGAAGAATCAGCCGAGTGGTTCTTGTGGGGGAACAACTCCATTTGGCTCACTAACTTCACACACCATCAGGCTTCCAAGCAGCTCTCAAGGAAACTCAGTTTTCACACTCTAGGCTTAATGCCCTTTGAGTACATTATGTAGGAATGAACCTGGTAGAGCATCCCACACAAACCAATGCTCCACATGCGGGTTTCACATGGCACCAACTCCACATTCACAGACAACTTCAGCGCCAAAGCCATTTTCAGATAGCCCTCAATGCAAAGGCTCTAGGCGAAAATATTGGTGTGAGAGCTAATTCAATCAAGGAAACACTGCATGTTGGTGAAGCGCATATTGAAGAAGAATCAGCCGAGTGGTTCTTGTGGGAGAACAACTCCATTTGACTCACTAACTTCACACACCATCAGGCTTCCAAGCAGCTCTCAAGGAAACTCAGTTTTCACACTCTAGGCTTAATGCCCTTTGAGTGCCTAGGACTCAAATGAAGCTTGGTGAGCTTATCACACAAACCAATGCTCCACATGCGGGTTTCACATGCCACCAACTCCACATTCACAGACAACTTCAGCGCCAAAGCCATTTTCAGATAGCCCTCAATGCAAAGGGTCCAGGCCCAAATATTGGTGTGAGAGCTAATTCAATCAAGGAAACACTGCATGTTGGTGAAGCGCATATTGAAGAAGAATCAGCCAAGTGGTTCTTGTGGGAGAACAACTCCATTTGGCTCACTAACTTCACACACCATCAGGCTTCCAAGCAGCTCTCAAGGAAACTCAGTTTTCACACTCTATGCTTAATGCCCTTTGAGTGCATTATCTAGGAATGAAGCTTGGTAGAGCATCCCACACAAACCAATGCTCCACATGCGGGTTTCACATGCCACCAACTCCACATTCACAGACAACTTCAGCGCCAAAGCCATTTTCAGATAGCCCTCAATGCAAAGGCTCTAGGCGCAAATATTGGTGTGAGAGCTAATTCAATCAAGGAAACACTGCATGTTGGTGAAGCGCATATTGAAGAAGAATCAGCAGAGTGGTTCTTGAGGGAGAACAACTCCATTTGGCTCACTAACTTCACACACCATCAGGCTTCCAAGCAGCTCTCAAGGAAACTCAGTTTTCACACTCTAGGCTTACAGCACTTTGAGTGCCTAGGACTGAAATGCACCTGGTCGAGCATCCCACACAAACCAATGCTCCACATGCGGGTTTCACATGCCACCAACTTCACATTCACAGACAACTTCAGCGCCAAAGCCGTTTTCAGATAGCCCTCAATACAAAGGCTCTAGGCGCAAATATTTTTGTGAGAGCTAATTCAATCAAGGAAACACTGCATGTTGGTGAAGCGCATATTGAAGAAGAATCAGCCGAGTGGTTCTTGTGGGAGAACAACTCCATTTGGCTCACTAACTTCACACACCATCAGGCTTCCAAGCAGCTCTCAAGGAAACTCAGTTTTCACACTCTAGGCTTAATGCCCTTTGAGTGCCTAGGAATGAACCTGATAGAGCATCCCACACAAACCAATGCTCCACATGTGGGTTTCACATGGCACCAACTCCACATTCACAGACAACTTCAGCGCCAAAGCCATTTTCAGATAGCCCTCAACACAAAGGCCCAAGGCCCAAATATTGGTGTGAGAGCTAATTCAATCAAGGAAACACTGCATGTTGGTGAAGCGCATATTGAAGAAGAATCAGCAGAGTGGTTCTTGTGGTAGAACAACTCCATTTGGCTCACTAACTTCACACACCATCAGGCTTCCAAGCAGCTCTCAAGGAAACTCAGTTTTCACACTCTATGCTCAATGCCCTTGAATGCCTAGGACTCAAATGAAGCTTGGTGAGCTTATCACACAAACCAATGCTCCACATGCGGGTTTCACATTCCACCAACTCCACATTCACAGACAACTTCAGCGCCAAAGCCGTTTTCAGATAGCCCTCAATGCAAAGGCTCCAGGCCCAAATATTGGTGTGAGAGCTAATTCAATCAAGGAAACACTGCATGTTGGTGAAGCGCATATTGAAGAAGAATCAGCCGAGTGGTTCTTGAGGGAGAACACCTCCATTTGGCTCACTAACTTCACACACCATCAGGCTTCCAAGCAGCTCTCAAGGAAACTCAGTTTTCACACTCTAGGCTTAATGCCCTTTGAGTGCATTATCTAGGAAAGAACCTGGTAGAGCATCACAGACAAACCAATGCTCCACATGCGGGTTTCACAAGGCACCAACTCCACATTCACAGACAACTTCAGCGCCTAAGCCATTTTCAGAATGCCCTCAATGTAAAGGCTCTAGGCGAAAATATTGGTGTCAGAGCTAATTCAATCAAGGAAACACTGCATGTTGGTGAAGCGCATATTGAAGAAGAATCAGCCGAGTGGTTCTTGTGGGGGAACAACTCCATTTCGCTCACTAACTTCACACACCATCAGGCTTCCAAGCAGCTCTCAAGGAAACTCAGTTTTCACACTCTAGGCTTAATGCCCTTTGAGTGCCTAGGACTCAAATGAAGCTTGGTGAGCTTATCACACAAACCAATGCTCCACATGCGGGTTTCACATGGCACCAACTCCACATTCACAGACAACTTCAGCGCCAAAGCCGTTTTCAGGTAGCCTTCAATGCAAAGGGTCCAGGCCCAAATATTGGTGTGAGAGCTAATTCAATCAAGGAAACACTGCATGTTGGTGAAGCGCATATTGAAGAAGAATCAGCCTAGTGGTTCTTGTGGGAGAACAACTCCATTTGGCTCACTAACTTCACACACCATCAGGGTTCCAAGCAGCTCTCAAGGAAACTCAGTTTTCACACTCTAGGCTTAATGCCCTTTGAGTGCATTATGTATAAATGAACCTGGTAGAGCATCCCACACAAACCAATGCTCCACATGCGGGTTTCACATGCCACCAACTCCACATTCACAGACAACTTCAGCGCCAAAGCCATTTTCAGATAGCCCTCAATGCAAAGGCTCTAGGCGAAAATATTGGTGTGAGAGCTAATTCAATCAAGGAAACACTGCATGTTGGTGAAGCGCATATTGAAGAAGAATCAGCCGAGTGGTTCTTGTGGGAGAACAACTCCATTTGGCTCACTAACTTCACACACCATCAGGCTTCCAAGCAGCTCTCAAGGAAACTCAGTTTTCACACTCTAGGCTTAATGCCCTTTGAGTGCCTATAAATGAAATGCACCTGGTAGAGCATCCCACACAAACCAATGCTCCACATGCGGGTTTCACATGCCACCAACTCCACATTCACAGACAACTTCAGCGCCAAAGCCATTTTCAGATAGCCCTCAATGCAAAGGCTCTAGGCGCAAATATTGGTGTGAGAGCTAATTCAATCAAGGAAACACTGCATGTTGGTGAAGGGCATATTGAAGAAGAATCAGCCGAGTGGTTCTTGAGGGGGAACAACTCCATTTGGCTCACTAACTTCACACACCATCAGGCTTCCAAGCAGCTCTCAAGGAGACTCAGTTTTCACACTCTAGGCTTAGTGCCTTTTGAGTACATTATGTAGGAATGAACCTGGTACAGCATCCCACACAAACCAATGCTCCACATGCGGGTTTCACATGCCACCAACTCCACATTCACAGACAACTTCAGCGCCAAAGCCATTTTCAGATAGCCCTCAATGCAAAGGCTCTAGGCGAAAATATTGGTGTGAGAGCTAATTCAATCAAGGAAACACTGCATGTTGGTGAAGCGCATATTGAAGAAGAATCAGCCGAGTGGTTCTTGTGGGAGAACAACTCCATTTGGCTCACTAACTTCACACACCATCAGGCTTCCAAGCAGCTCTCAAGGAAACTCAGTTTTCACACTCTAGGCTTAATGCCCTTTGAGTGCCTAGGAATGAAATGCACCTGGTAGAGCATCCCACACAAACGAATGCTCCACATGCGGGTTTCACATGCCACCAACTCCACATTCACAGACAACTTCAGCGCCAAAGCCATTTTCAGATAGCCCTCAATGCAAAGGCTCTAGGCGCAAATATTGGTGTGAGAGCTAATTCAATCAAGGAAACACTGCATGTTGGTGAAGCGCATATTGAAGAAGAATCAGCCGAGTGGTTCTTGTGGGGGAACAACTCCATTTGGCTCACTAACTTCACACACCATCAGGCTTCCAAGCAGCTCTCAAGGAGACTCATTTTTCACACTCTAGGCTTAATGCCCTTTGAGTACATTATGTAGGAATGAACCTGGTACAGCATCCCACACAAACCAATGCTCCACATGCGGGTTTCACATGCCACCAACTCCACATTCACAGACAACATCAGCGCCAAAGCCGTTTTCAGATAGCTCTCAATACAAAGGCTCTAGGCGCAAATATTTTTGTGAGAGCTAATTCAATCAAGGAAACACTGCATGTTGGTGAAGCGCATATTGAAGAAGAATCAGCCGAGTGGTTCTTGTGGGAGAACAACTCCATTTGGCTCACTAACTTCACACACCATCAGGCTTCCAAGCAGCTCTCAAGGAAACTCAGTTTTCACACTCTAGGCTTAATGCCCTTGAGTGCCTAGGACTCAAATGAAGCTTGGTGAGCTTATCACACAAACCAATGCTCCACATGCGGGTTTCACATTCCACCAACTCCACATTCACAGACAACTTCAGCGCCAAAGCCGTATTCAGGTAGCCCTCAATGCAAAGGCTCCAGGCCCAAATATTGGTGTGAGAGCTAATTCAATCAAGGAAACACTGCATGTTGGTGTAGGGCATATTGAAGAAGAATCAGCCGAGTGGTTCTTGTGGGAGAACACCTCCATTTGGCTCACTAACTTCACACACCATCAGGCTTCCAAGCAGCTCTCAAGGAAACTCAGTTTTCACACTCTAGGCTTAATGCCCTTTGAGTGCATTATCTAGGAAAGAACCTGGTAGAGCATCACAGACAAACCAATGCTCCACATGCGGGTTTCACAAGGCACCAACTCCACATTCACAGACAACTTCAGCGCCAAAGCCATTTTCAGAATGCCCTCAATGCAAAGGCTCTAGGCGAAAATATTGGTGTCAGAGCTAATTCAATCAAGGAAACACTGCATGTTGGTGAAGCGCATATTGAAGAAGAATCAGCCGAGTGGTTCTTGTGGGGGAACAACTCCATTTCGCTCACTAACTTCACACACCATCAGGCTTCCAAGCAGCTCTCAAGGAAACTCAGTTTTCACACTCTAGGCTTAATGCCCTTTGAGTGCCTAGGACTCAAATGAAGCTTGGTGAGCTTATCACACAAACCAATGCTCCACATGCGGGTTTCACATGGCACCAACTCCACATTCACAGACAACTTCAGCGCCAAAGCCGTTTTCAGGTAGCCTTCAATGCAAAGGGTCCAGGCCCAAATATTGGTGTGAGAGCTAATTCAATCAAGGAAACACTGCATGTTGGTGAAGCGCATATTGAAGAAGAATCAGCCTAGTGGTTCTTGTGGGAGAACAACTCCATTTGGCTCACTAACTTCACACACCATCAGGGTTCCAAGCAGCTCTCAAGGAAACTCAGTTTTCACACTCTAGGCTTAATGCCCTTTGAGTGCATTATGTAGGAATGAACCTGGTAGAGCATCCCACACAAACCAATGCTCCACATGCGGGTTTCACATGCCACCAACTCCACATTCACAGACAACTTCAGCGCCAAAGCCGTTTTCAGATAGCCCTCAATGCAAAGGCTCTAGGCGAAAATATTGGTGTGAGAGCTAATTCAATCAAGGAAACACTGCATGTTGGTGAAGCGCATATTGAAGAAGAATCAGGCGAGTGGTTCTTGTGGGAGAACAACTCCATTTGGCTCACTAACTTCACACACCATCAGGCTTCCAAGCAGCTCTCAAGGAAACTCAGTTTTCACACTCTAGGCTTAATGCCCTTTGAGTGCCTATAAATGAAATGCACCTGGTAGAGCATCCCACACAAACCAATGCTCCACATGCGGGTTTCACATGCCACCAACTCCACATTCACAGACAACTTCAGCGCCACAGCCATTTTCAGATAGCCCTCAATGCAAAGGCTCTAGGCAAAAAATATTGGTGTGAGAGCTAATTCAATCAAGGAAACACTGCATGTTGGTGAAGCGCATATTGAAGAAGAATCAGCCGAGTGGTTCTTGTGGGGGAACAACTCCATTTGGCTCACTAACTTCACACACCATCAGGCTTCCAAGCAGCTCTCAAGGAGACTCATTTTTCACACTCTAGGCTTAATGCCCTTTGAGTACATTATGTAGGAATGAACCTGGTACAGCATCCCACACAAACCAATGCTCCACATGCGTGTTTCACATGCCACCAACTCCACATTCACAGACAACATCAGCGCCAAAGCCGTTTTCAGATAGCTCTCAATACAAAGGCTCTAGGCGCAAATATTTTTGTGAGAGCTAATTCAATCAAGGAAACACTGCATGTTGGTGAAGCGCATATTGAAGAAGAATCAGCCGAGTGGTTCTTGTGGGAGAACAACTCCATTTGGCTCACTAACTTCACACACCATCAGGCTTCCAAGCAGCTCTCAAGGAAACTCAGTTTTCACACTCTAGGCTTAATGCCCTTGAGTGCCTAGGACTCAAATGAAGCTTGGTGAGCTTATCACACAAACCAATGCTCCACATGCGGGTTTCACATGCCACCAACTCCACATTCACAGACAACTTCAGCGCCAAAGCCGTTTTCAGGTAGCCCTCAATGCAAAGGCTCCAGGCCCAAATATTGGTGTTATAGCTAATTCAATCAAGGAAACACTGCATGTTGGTGAAGCGCATATTGAAGAAGGATCAGCCAAGTGGTTCTTGTGTAAGAACAACTCCATTTGGCTCACTAACTTCACACACCATCAGGCTTCCAAGCAGCTCTCAAGGAAACTCAGTTTTCACACTCTAGGCTTAATGCCCTTTGAGTGCATTATCTGGGAAAGAACCTGGTAGAGCATCCCACACAAACCAATGCTCCACATGCGGGTTTCACATGCCACCAACTCCACATTCACAGACAACTTCAGCGCCAAAGCCGTTTTCAGATAGCCCTCAATGCAAAGGCTCTAGGCGAAAATATTGGTGTGAGAGCTAATTCAATCAAGGAAACACTGCATGTTGGTGAAGCGCATATTGAAGAAGAATCAGGCGAGTGGTTCTTGTGGGAGAACAACTCCATTTGGCTCACTAACTTCACACACCATCAGGCTTCCAAGCAGCTCTCAAGGAAACTCAGTTTTCACACTCTAGGCTTAATGCCCTTTGAGTGCCTAGGACTCAAATGAAGCTTGGTGAGCTTATCACACAAACCAATGCTCCACATGCGGGTTTCACATGCCACCAACTCCACATTCACAGACAACTTCAGCGCCACAGCCATTTTCAGATATCCCTCAATGCAAAGGCTCTAGGCAAAAAATATTGGTGTGAGAGCTAATTCAATCAAGGAAACACTGCATGTTGGTGAAGCGCATATTGAAGAAGAATCAGCCGAGTGGTTCTTGTGGGAGAACAACTCCATTTGGCTCACTAACTTCACACACCATCAGGCTTCCAAGCAGCTCTCAAGGAAACTCAGTTTTCACACTCTAGGCTTAATGCCCTTTGAGTGCATTATGTAGGAATGAACCTGGTAGAGCATCCCACACAAACCAATGCTCCACATGCGGGTTTCACATGCCACCAACTCCACATTCACAGACAACTTCAGCGCCAAAGCCATTTTCAGATAGCCCTCAATGCAAAGGCTCTAGGCGAAAATATTGGTGTGAGAGCTAATTCAATCAAGGAAACACTGCATGTTGGTGAAGCGCATATTGAAGAAGAATCAGCCGAGTGGTTCTTGAGGGGGAACAACTCCATTTGGCTCACTAACTTCACACACCATCAGGCTTCCAAGCAGCTCTCAAGGAAACTCAGTTTTCACACTCTAGGCTTAATGCCCTTTGAGTACATTATGTAGGAATGAACCTGGTAGAGCATCCCACACAAACCAATGCTCCACATGCGGGTTTCACATGCCACCAACTCCACATTCACAGACAACTTCAGCGCCAAAGCCATTTTCAGATAGCCCTCAATGCAAAGGCTCTAGGCGAAAATATTGGTGTGAGAGCTAATTCAATCAAGGAAACACTGCATGTTGGTGAAGCGCATATTGAAGAAGAATCAGCCGAGTGGTTCTTGTGGGAGAACAACTCCATTTGGCTCACTAACTTCACACACCATCAGGCTTCCAAGCAGCTCTCAAGGAAACTCAGTTTTCACACTCTAGGCTTAATGCCCTTTGAGTGCCTAGGAATGAAATGCACCTGGTAGAGCATCCCACACAAACCAATGCTCCACATGCGGGTTTCACATGCCACCAACTCCACATTCACAGACAACTTCAGCGCCAAAGCCATTTTCAGATAGCCCTCAATGCAAAGGCTCTAGGCGCAAATATTGGTGTTATAGCTAATTCAATCAAGGAAACACTGCATGTTGGTGAAGTGCATATTGAAGAAGAATCAGCCGAGTGGTTCTTGTGGGAGAACACCTCCATTTGGCTCACTAACTTCATACACCATCAGTCTTCCAAGCAGCTCTCAAGGAAACTCAGTTTTCACACTCTAGGCTTAATGCCCTTGAGTGCCTAGGACTCAAATGAAGCTTGGTGAGCTTATCACACAAACCAATGCTCCACATGCGGGTTTCACATGCCACCAACTCCACATTCACAGACAACTTCAGCGCCAAAGCCGTTTTCAGGTAGCCCTCAATGCAAAGGCTCCAGGCCCAAATATTGGTGTTATAGCTAATTCAATCAAGGAAACACTGCATGTTGGTGAAGCGCATATTGAAGAAGGATCAGCCAAGTGGTTCTTGTGGGAGAACAACTCCATTTGGCTCACTAACTTCACACACCATCAGGCTTCCAAGCAGCTCTCAAGGAAACTCAGTTTTCACACTCTAGGCTTAATGCCCTTTGAGTGCATTATCTAGGAATGAACCTGGTAGAGCATCCCACACAAACCAATGTTCCACATGCGGGTTTCACATGCCACCAACTCCACATTCACAGACAACTTCAGCGCCAAAGCCGTTTTCAGATAGCCCTCAATGCAAAGGTTCTAGGCGAAAATATTGGTGTGAGAGCTAATTCAATCAAGGAAACACTGCATGTTGGTGAAGCGCATATTGAAGAAGAATCAGCCGAGTGGTTCTTGTGGGGGAACAACTCCATTTGGCTCACTAACTTCACACACCATCAGGCTTCCAAGCAGCTCTCAAGGAAACTCAGTTTTCACACTCTAGGCTTAATGCCCTTTGAGTGCCTAGGAATGAACCTGATAGGGCATCCCACACAAACCAATGCTCCACATGCGGGTTTCACATGCCACCAACTCCACATTCACAGAAAACTTCAGCGCCAAAGCCATTTTCAGATAGCCCTCAACACAAAGGCTCAAGGCCCAAATATTGGTGTGAGAGCTAATTCAATCAAGGAAACACTGCATGTTGGTGAAGCGCATATTGAAGAAGAATCAGGCGAGTGGTTCTTGTGGGAGAACAACTCCATTTGGCTCACTAACTTCACACACCATCAGGCTTCCAGGCAGCTCTCAAGGAAACTCAGTTTTCACACACTAGGCTTAATGCCCTTGAGTGCCTAGGACTCAAATGAAGCTTGGTGAGCTTATCACACAAACCAATGCTCCACATGCGGGTTTCACATGCCACCAACTCCACATTCACAGACAACTTCAGCGCCAAAGCCGTTTTCAGAATGCCCTCAATGCAAAGGCTCCAGGCCCAAATATTGGTGTGAGAGCTAATTCAATCAAGGAAACACTGCATGTTGGTGAAGCGCATATTGAAGAAGAATCAGCCGAGTGGTTCTTGTGGGAGAACAACTCCATTTGGCTCACTAACTTCACACACCATCAGGCTTCCAAGCAGCTCTCAAGGAAACTCAGTTTTCACACTCTAGGCTTAATGCCCTTTGAGTGCATTATCTAGGAAAGAACCTGGTAGAGCATCCCACACAAACCAATTCTCCACATGCGGGTTTCACATGCCACCAACTCCACATTCACAGACAACTTCACCGCCAAAGCCATTTTCAGATAGCCCTCAATGCAAAGGCTCTAGGCGAAAATATTGGTGTCAGAGCTAATTCAATCAAGGAAGCACTGCATGTTGGTGAAGCGCATATTGAAGAAGGATCAGGCGAGTGGTTCTTGTGGGAGAACAACTCCATTTGGCTCACTAACTTCACACACCATCAGGCTTCCAAGCAGCTCTCAAGGAAACTCAGTTTTCACACTCTAGGCTTAATGCCCTTTGAGTGCCTAGGACTCAAATGAAGCTTGGTGAGCTTATCACACAAACCAATGCTCCACAGGCGGGTTTCACATGCCACCAACTCCACATTCACAGACAACTTCAGCGCCAAAGCCGTTTTCAGGTAGCCTTCAATGCAAAGGGTCCAGGCCCAAATATTGGTGTGAGAGCTAATTCAATCAAGGAAACACTGCATGTTGGTGAAGCGCATATTGAAGAAGAATCAGCCGAGTGGTTCTTGTGGGAGAACAACTCCATTTGGCTCACTAACTTCACACACCATCAGGCTTCCAAGCAGCTCTCAAGGAAACTCAGTTTTCACACTCTAGGCTTAATGCCCTTTGAGTGCATTATGTAGGAATGAACCTGGTAGAGCATCCCACACAAACCAATGCTCCACATGCGGGTTTCACATGCCACCAACTCCACATTCACAGACAACTTCAGCGCCAAAGCCATTTTCAGATAGCCCTCAATGCAAAGGCTCTAGGCGAAAATATTGGTGTGAGAGCTAATTCAATCAAGGAAACACTGCATGTTGGTGAAGCGCATATTGAAGAAGAATCAGCCGAGTGGTTCTTGAGGGGGAACAACTCCATTTGGCTCACTAACTTCACACACCATCAGGCTTCCAAGCAGCTCTCAAGGAAACTCAGTTTTCACACTCTAGGCTTAATGCCCTTTGAGTACATTATGTAGGAATGAACCTGGTAGAGCATCCCACACAAACCAATGCTCCACATGTGGGTTTCACATGCCACCAACTCCACATTCACAGACAACATCAGCGCCAAAGCCGTTTTCAGATAGCTCTCAATACAAAGGCTCTAGGCGCAAATATTTTTGTGAGAGCTAATTCAATCAAGGAAACACTGCATGTTGGTGAAGCGCATATTGAAGAAGAATCAGCCGAGTGGTTCTTGTGGGAGAACAACTCCATTTGGCTCACTAACTTCATACACCATCAGGCTTCCAAGCAGCTCTCAAGGAAACTCAGTTTTCACACTCTAGGCTTAATGCCCTTGAGTGCCTAGGACTCAAATGAAGCTTGGTGAGCTTATCACGCAAACCAATGCTCCACATGCGGGTTTCACATGCCACCAACTCCACATTCACAGACAACTTCAGCGCCAAAGCCGTTTTCAGGTAGCCCTCAATGCAAAGGCTCCAGGCCCAGATATTGGTGTTATAGCTAATTCAATCAAGGAAACACTGCATGTTGGTGAAGCGCATATTGAAGAAGGATCAGCCAAGTGGTTCTTGTGGGAGAACAACTCCATTTGGCTCACTAACTTCACACACCATCAGGCTTCCAAGCAGCTCTCAAGGAAACTCAGTTTTCACACTCTAGGCTTAATGCCCTTTGAGTGCATTATCTAGAAAAGAACCTGGTAGAGCATCCCACACAAACCAATGTTCCACATGCGGGTTTCACATGCCACCAACTCCACATTCACAGACAACTTCAGCGCCAAAGCCGTTTTCAGATAGCCCTCAATGCAAAGGTTCTAGGCGAAAATATTGGTGTCAGAGCTAATTCAATCAAGGAAACACTGCATGTTGGTGAAGGGCATATTGAAGAAGAATCAGCCGAGTGGTTCTTGTGGGGGAACAACTCCATTTGGCTCACTAACTTCACACACCATCAGGCTTCCAAGCAGCTCTCAAGGAAACTCAGTTTTCACACTCTAGGCTTAATGCCCTTTGAGTGCCTAGGAATGAACCTGATAGGGCATCCCACACAAACCAATTCTCCACATGCGGGTTTCACATGCCACCAACTCCACATTCACAGACAACTTCAGCGCCAAAGCCATTTTCAGATAGCCCTCAATGCAAAGGCTCTAGGCGCAAATATTGGTGTGAGAGCTAATTCAATCAAGGAAACACTGCATGTTGGTGAAGCGCATATTGAAGAAGAATCAGCCGAGTGGTTCTTGTGGGGAACAACTCCATTTGGCTCACTAACTTCACACACCATCAGGCTTCCAAGCAGCTCTCAAGGAAACTCAGTTTTCACACACTAGTCTTAATGCCCTTTGAGTGCATTATGTAGAAATGAACCTGGTAGAGCATCCCACACAAACCAATGCTCCACATGCGGGTTTCACATGCCACCAACTCCACATTCACAGACAACTTCACCGCCAAAGCCATTTTCAGATAGCCCTCAATGCAAAGGCTCTAGGCAAAAATATTGGTGTGAGAGCTAATTCAATCAAGGAAACACTGCATGTTGGTGAAGCGCATATTGAAGAAGAATCAGCCGAGTGGTTCTTGTGGGAGAACAACTCCATTTGGCTCACTAACTTCACACACCATCAGGCTTCCAAGCAGCTCTCAAGGAAACTCAGTTTTCACACTCTAGGCTTAATGCCCTTTGAGTGCCTAGGAATGAAATGCACCTGGTCGAGCATCCCACACAAACCAATGCTCCACATGCGGGTTTCACATGCCACCAACTCCACATTCACAGACAACTTCAGCGCCAAAGCCGTTTTCAGATAGCCCTCAATGCAAAGGGTCCAGGCCCAAATATTGGTGTGAGAGCTAATTCAATCAAGGAAACACTGCATGTTGGTGAAGCGCATATTGAAGAAGAATCAGCAGAGTGGTTCTTGTGGGAGAACAACTCCATTTGGCTCACTAACTTCACACACCATCAGGCTTCCAAGCAGCTCTGAAGGAAACTCAGTTTTCACACTCTAGGCTTAATGCCCTTTGAGTGCATTATGTAGGAATGAACCTGGTAGAGCATCCCACACAAACCAATGCTCCACATGCGGGTTTCACATGCCACCAACTCCACATTCACAGACAACTTCAGCGCCAAAGCCATTTTCAGATAGCCTTCAATGCAAAGGCTCTAGGCGCAAATATTGGTGTGAGAGCTAATTCAATCAAGCAAACACTGCATGTTGGTGAAGCGCATATTGAAGAAGAATCAGCCGAGTGGTTCTTGTGGGAGAACAACTCCATTTGGCTCACTAACTTCACACACCATCAGGCTTCCAAGCAGCTCTCAAGGAAACTCAGTTTTCACACTCTAGGCTTAATGCCCTTTGAGTGCATTATGTAGGAATGAACCTGGTAGAGCATCCCACACAAACCAATGCTCCACATGCGGGTTTCACATGCCACCAACTCCACATTCACAGACAACTTCAGCGCCAAAGCCATGTTCAGATAGCCCTCAATGCAAAGGCTCTAGGCGCAAATATTGGTGTGAGAGCTAATTCAATCAAGGAAACACTGCATGTTGGTGAAGCGCATATTGAAGAAGAATCAGCCGAGTGGTTCTTGTGGGAGAACACCTCCATTTGGCTCACTAACTTCACACACCATCAGGCTTCCAAGCAGCTCTCAAGGAAACTCAGTTTTCACACTCTAGGCTTAATGCCCTTTGAGTGCCTATAAATGAAATGCACCTGGTAGAGCATCCCACACAAACGAATGCTCCACATGCGGGTTTCACATGCCACCAACTCCACATTCACAGACAACTTCAGCGCCAAAGCCATTTTCAGATAGCCCTCAATGCAAAGGCTCTAGGCGCAAATATTGGTGTGAGAGCTAATTCAATCAAGGAAACACTGCATGTTGGTGAAGCGCATATTGAAGAAGAATCAGCCGAGTGGTTCTTGTGGGGGAACAACTCCATTTGACTCACTAACTTCACACACCATCAGGCTTCCAAGCAGCTCTCAAGGAAACTCAGTTTTCACACCCTAGGCTTAATGCCCTTTGAGTACATTATGTATGAATGAACCTGGTAGAGCATCCCACACAAACCAATGCTCCACATGCGGGTTTCACATGCCACCAACTCCACATTCACAGACAACTTCAGCGCCAAAGCCATTTTCAGATAGCCCTCAATGCAAATGCTCTAGACGCAAATATTGGTGTGAGAGCTAATTCAATCAAGGAAACACTGCATGTTGGTGAAGCGCATATTGAAGAAGAATCAGCCGAGTGGTTCTTGTGGGAGAACAACTCCATTTGGCTCACTAACTTCACACACCATCAGGCTTCCAAGCAGCTCTCAAGGAAACTCAGTTTTCACACTCTAGGCTTAATGCCCTTTGAGTGCCTAGGAATGAAATGCACCTGGTCGAGCATCCCACACAAACCAATGCTCCACATGCGGGTTTCACATGCCACCAACTCCACATTCACAGACAACTTCAGCGCCAAAGCCGTTTTCAGATAGCCCTCAATGCAAAGGGTCCAGGCCCAAATATTGGTGTGAGAGCTAATTCAATCAAGGAAACACTGCATGTTGGTGAAGCGCATATTGAAGAAGAATCAGCAGAGTGGTTCTTGTGGGAGAACAACTCCATTTGGCTCACTAACTTCACACACCAGCAGGCTTCCAAGCAGCTCTGAAGGAAACTCAGTTTTCACACTCTAGGCTTAATGCCCTTTGAGTGCATTATGTAGGAATGAACCTGGTAGAGCATCCCACACAAACCAATGCTCCACATGCGGGTTTCACATGCCACCAACTCCACATTCACAGACAACTTCAGCGCCAAAGCCATTTTCAGATAGCCTTCAATGCAAAGGCTCTAGGCGCAAATATTGGTGTGAGAGCTAATTCAATCAAGCAAACACTGCATGTTGGTGAAGCGCATATTGAAGAAGAATCAGCCGAGTGGTTCTTGTGGGAGAACAACTCCATTTGGCTCACTAACTTCACACACCATCAGGCTTCCAAGCAGCTCTCAAGGAAACTCAGTTTTCACACTCTAGGCTTAATGCCCTTTGAGTGCATTATGTAGGAATGAACCTGGTAGAGCATCCCACACAAACCAATGCTCCACATGCGGGTTTCACATGCCACCAACTCCACATTCACAGACAACTTCAGCGCCAAAGCCATGTTCAGATAGCCCTCAATGCAAAGGCTCTAGGCGCAAATATTGGTGTGAGAGCTAATTCAATCAAGGAAACACTGCATGTTGGTGAAGCGCATATTGAAGAAGAATCAGCCGAGTGGTTCTTGTGGGAGAACACCTCCATTTGGATTACTAACTTCACACACCATCAGGCTTCCAAGCAGCTCTCAAGGAAACTCAGTTTTCACACTCTAGGCTTAATGCCCTTTGAGTGCCTATAAATGAAATGCACCTGGTAGAGCATCCCACACAAACGAATGCTCCACATGCGGGTTTCACATGCCACCAACTCCACATTCACAGACAACTTCAGCGCCAAAGCCATTTTCAGATAGCCCTCAATGCAAAGGCTCTAGGCGCAAATATTGGTGTGAGAGCTAATTCAATCAAGGAAACACTGCATGTTGGTGAAGCGCATATTGAAGAAGAATCAGCCGAGTGGTTCTTGTGGGGGAACAACTCCATTTGGCTCACTAACTTCACACACCATCAGGCTTCCAAGCAGCTCTCAAGGAAACTCAGTTTTCACACTCTAGGCTTAATGCCCTTTGAGTACATTATGTATGAATGAACCTGGTAGAGCATCCCACACAAACCAATGCTCCACATGCGGGTTTCACATGCCACCAACTCCACATTCACAGACAACTTCAGCGCCAAAGCCATTTTCAGATAGCCCTCAATGCAAATGCTCTAGACGCAAATATTGGTGTGAGAGCTAATTCAATCAAGGAAACACTGCATGTTGGTGAAGCGCATATTGAAGAAGAATCAGCCGAGTGGTTCTTGTGGGAGAACAACTCCATTTGGCTCACTAACTTCACACACCATCAGGCTTCCAAGCAGCTCTCAAGGAAACTCAGTTTTCACACTCTAGGCTTAATGCCCTTTGAGTGCCTAGGAATGAAATGCACCAGGTCGAGCATCCCACACAAACCAATGCTCCACATGCGGGTTTCACATGCCACCAACTCCACATTCACAGACAACTTCAGCGCCAAAGCCGTTTTCAGATAGCCTTCAATGCAAAGGCTCTAGGCGCAAATATTGGTGTGAGAGCTAATTCAATCAAGGAAACACTGCATGTTGGTGAAGCGCATATTGAAGAAGAATCAGCCGAGTGGTTCTTGTGGGAGAACAACTCCATTTGGCTCACTAACTTCACACACCATCAGGCTTCCAAGCAGCTCTCAAGGAAACTCAGTTTTCACACTCTAGGCTTAATGCCCTTTGAGTGCATTATGTAGGAATGAACCTGGTAGAGCATCCCACACAAACCAATGCTCCACATGCGGGTTTCACATGCCACCAACTCCACATTCACAGACAACTTCAGCGCCAAAGCCATGTTCAGATAGCCCTCAATGCAAAGGCTCTAGGCGCAAATATTGGTGTGAGAGCTAATTCAATCAAGGAAACACTGCATGTTGGTGAAGCGCATATTGAAGAAGAATCAGCCGAGTGGTTCTTGTGGGAGAACACCTCCATTTGGCTCACTAACTTCACACACCATCAGGCTTCAAAGCAGCTCTCAAGGAAACTCAGTTTTCACACTCTAGGCTTAATGCACTTTGAGTGCCTATAAATGAAATGCACCTGGTAGAGCATCCCACACAAACGAATGCTCCACATGCGGGTTTCACATGCCACCAACTCCACATTCACAGACAACTTCAGCGCCAAAGCCATTTTCAGATAGCCCTCAATGCAAAGGCTCTAGGCGCAAATATTGGTGTGAGAGCTAATTCAATCAAGGAAACACTGCATGTTGGTGAAGCGCATATTGAAGAAGAATCAGCCGAGTGGTTCTTGTGGGGGAACAACTCCATTTGGCTCACTAACTTCACACACCATCAGGCTTCCAAGCAGCTCTCAAGGAAACTCAGTTTTCACACTCTAGGCTTAATGCCCTTTGAGTACATTATGTAGGAATGAACCTGGTAGAGCATCCCACACAAACCAATGCTCCACATGCGGGTTTCACATGCCACCAACTCCACATTTTCACACAACTTCAGCGCCAAAGCCATTTTCAGATAGCCCTCAATGCAAATGCTCTACACGCAAATATTGGTGTGAGAGCTAATTCAATCAAGGAAACACTGCATGTTGGTGAAGCGCATATTGAAGAAGAATCAGCCGAGTGGTTCTTGTGGGAGAACAACTCCATTTGGCTCACTAACTTCACACACCATCAGGCTTCCAAGCAGCTCTCAAGGAAACTCAGTTTTCACACTCTAGGCTTAATGCCCTTTGAGTGCCTAGGAATGAAATGCACCTGGTCGAGCATCCCACACAAACCAATGCTCCACATGCGGGTTTCACATGCCACCAACTCCACATTCACAGACAACTTCAGCGCCAAAGCCATTTTCAGATAGCCCTCAATGCAAAGGCTCTAGGCGAAAATATTGGTGTGAGAGCTAATTCAATCAAGGAAACACTGCATGTTGGTGAAGCGCATATTGAAGAAGAATCAGCCGAGTGGTTCTTGTGGGAGAACAACTCCATTTGGCTCACTAACTTCACACACCATCAGGGTTCCATGCAGCTCTCAAGGAAACTCAGTTTTCACACTCTAGGCTTAATGCCCTTTGAGTGCATTATGTAGGAATGAACCTGGTAGAGCATCCCACACAAACGAATGCTCCACATGCGGGTTTCACATGCCACCAACTCCACATTCACAGACAACTTCAGCGCCAAAGCCATTTTCAGATAGCCCTCAATGCAAACTCTCTAGGCACAAATATTGGTGTGAGAGCTAATTCAATCAAGGAAACACTGCATGTTTGTGAAGCGCATATTGAAGAAGAATCAGCCGAGTGGTTCTTGTGGGAGAACAACTCCATTTGGCTCACTAACTTCACACACCATCAGGCTTCCAAGCAGCTCTCAAGGAAACTCAGTTTTCACACTCTAGGCTTAATGCCCTTTGAGTGCCTAGGACTGAAATGAACCTGGTAGAGCATCCCACACGAACCAATGCTCCACATGCGGGTTTCACATGCCACCAACTCCACATTCACAGACAACTTCAGCGCCAAAGCCGTTTTCAGATAGCCCTCAATGCAAAGGCTCTAGGCGCAAATATTGGTGTGAGAGCTAATTCAATCAAGGAAACACTGCATGTTGGTGAAGCGCATATTGAAGAAGAATCAGCCGAGTGGTTCTTGTGGGAGAACAACTCCATTTGGCTCACTAACTTCACACCCCATCAGGCTTCCAAGCAGCTCTCAAGGAAACTCAGTTCTCACACTCTATGCTTAATGCCCTTTGAGTGCATTATGTAGGAATGAACCTAGTAGAGCATCCCACACAAACCAATGCTCCACATGCGGGTTTCACATGCCACCAACTCCACATTCACAGACAACTTCAGCGCCACAGCCATTTTCAGATAGCCCTCAATGCAAAGGCTCTAGGCGAAAATATTGGTGTGAGAGCTAATTCAATCAAGGAAACACTGCATGTTGGTGAAGCGCATATTGAAGAAGAATCAGCCGAGTGGTTCTTGTGGGAGAACAACTCCATTTGGCTCACTAACTTCACACACCATCAGGGTTCCATGCAGCTCTCAAGGAAACTCAGTTTTCACACTCTAGGCTTAATGCCCTTTGAGTGCATTATGTAGGAATGAACCTGGTAGAGCATCCCACACAAACGAATGCTCCACATGCGGGTTTCACATGCCACCAACTCCACATTCACAGACAACATCAGCGCCAAAGCCATTTTCAGATAGCCCTCAATGCAAACTCTCTAGGCACAAATATTGGTGTGAGAGCTAATTCAATCAAGGAAACACTGCATGTTTGTGAAGCGCATATTGAAGAAGAATCAGCCGAGTGGTTCTTGTGGGAGAACAACTCCATTTGGCTCACTAACTTCACACACCATCAGGCTTCCAAGCAGCTCTCAAGGAAACTCAGTTTTCACACTCTAGGCTTAATGCCCTTTGAGTGCCTAGGACTGAAATGAACCTGGTAGAGCATCCCACACGAACCAATGCTCCACATGCGGGTTTCACATGCCACCAACTCCACATTCACAGACAACTTCAGCGCCAAAGCCGTTTTCAGATAGCCCTCAATGCAAAGGCTCTAGGCGCAAATATTGGTGTGAGAGCTAATTCAATCAAGGAAACACTGCATGTTGGTGAAGCGCATATTGAAGAAGAATCAGCCGAGTGGTTCTTGTGGGAGAACAACTCCATTTGGCTCACTAACTTCACACACCATCAGGCTTCCAAGCAGCCCTCAAGGAAACTCAGTTCTCACACTCTAGGCTTAATGCCCTTTGAGTGCATTATGTTTGAAAGAACATGGTAGAGCATCCCACACAAACCAATGCTCCACATGCGGGTTTCACATGCCACCAACTCCACATTCACAGGCAACTTCAGCGCCAAAGCCATTTTCAGATAGCCCTCAATGCAAAGGCTCTAGGCGCAAATATTGGTGTGAGAGCTAATTCAATCAAGGAAACACTGCATGTTGGTGAAGCGCATATTGAAGAAGAATCAGCCGAGTGGTTCTTGTGGGAGAACAACTCCATTTGGCTCACTAACTTCACACACCATCAGGCTTCCAAGCAGCTCTCAAGGAAACTCAGTTTTCACACTCTAGGCTTAATGCCCTTTGAGTGCCTAGGACTGAATTGAAGCTTGGTGAGCATCCCACACAAACCAATGCTCCACATGCGGGTTTCACATGCCACCAACTCCACATTCACAGACAACTTCAGCGCCAAAGCCATTTTCAGATAGCTCTCAATGCAAAGGCTCTAGGCCCAAATATTGGTGTGAGAGCTAATTCAATCAAGGAAACACTGCATGTTGGTGAAGCGCATATTGAAGAAGAATCAGCCGAGTGGTTCTTGTGGGAGAACACCTCCATTTGGCTCACTAACTTCACACACCATCAGGCTTCCAAGCAGCTCTCAAGGAAACTCAGTTTTCACACTCTAGGCTTAATGCACTTTGAGTGCATTATGTAGGAATGAACCTGGTAGAGCATCCCACACAAACCAATGCTCCACATGCGGGTTTCACATGCCACCAACTCCACATTCACAGACAACTTCAGCGCCAAAGCCATTTTCAGATAGCCCTCAATGCAAAGGCTCTAGGCGCAAATATTGGTGTGAGAGCTAATTCAATCAAGGAAACACTGCATGTTGGTGAAGCGCATATTGAAGAAGAATCAGCCGAGTGGTTCTTGTGGGACAACAACTCCATTTGGCTCACTAACTTCACACACCATCAGGGTTCCATGCAGCTCTCAAGGAAACTCAGTTTTCACACTCTAGGCTTAATGCCCTTTGAGTGCATTATGTAGGAATGAACCTGGTAGAGCATCCCACACAAACCAATGCTCCACATGCGGGTTTCACATGCCACCAACTCCACATTCACAGACAACTTCAGCGCCAAAGCCATTTTCAGATAGCCCTCAATGCAAACTCTCTAGGCACAAATATTGGTGTGAGAGCTAATTCAATCAAGGAAACACTGCATGTTGGTGAAGCGCATATTGAAGAAGAATCAGCCGAGTGGTTCTTGTGGGAGAACAACTCCATTTGGCTCACTAACTTCACACACCATCAGGCTTCCAAGCAGCTCTCAAGGAAACTCAGTTTTCACACTCTAGGCTTAATGACCTTTGAGTGCCTAGGACTGAAATGAACCTGGTAGAGCATCCCACACGAACCAATGCTCCACATGCGGGTTTCACATGCCACCAACTCCACATTCACAGACAACTTCAGCGCCAAAGCCGTTTTCAGATAGCCCTCAATGCAAAGGCTCTAGGCGCAAATATTGGTGTGAGAGCTAATTCAATCAAGGAAACACTGCAAGTTGGTGAAGCGCATATTGAAGAAGAATCAGCCGAGTGGTTCTTGTGGGAGAACACCTCCATTTGGCTCACTAACTTCACACACCATCAGGCTTCCAAGCAGCTCTCAAGGAAACTCAGTTTTCACACTCTAGGCTTAATGCCCTTTGAGTGCATTATGTAGGAATGAACCTGGTAGAGCATCCCACACAAACCAATGCTCCACATGCGGGTTTCACATGCCACCAACTCCACATTCACAGACAACTTCAGCGCCAAAGCCATTTTCAGATAGCTCTCAATGCAAAGGCTCTAGGCCCAAATATTGGTGTGAGAGCTAATTCAATCAAGGAAACACTGCATGTTGGTGAAGCGCATATTGAAGAAGAATCAGCCGAGTGGTTCTTGTGGGAGAACACCTCCATTTGGCTCACTAACTTCACACACCATCAGGCTTCCATGCAGCTCTCAAGGAAACTCAGTTTTCACACTCTAGGCTTAATGCACTTTGAGTGCATTATGTAGGAATGAACCTGGTAGAGCATCCCACACAAACCAATGCTCCACATGCGGGTTTCACATGCCACCAACTCCACATTCACAGACAACTTCAGCGCCAAAGCCATTTTCAGATAGCCCTCAATGCAAAGGCTCTAGGCCCAAATATTGGTGTGAGAGCTAATTCAATCAAGGAAACACTGCATGTTGGTGAAGCGCATATTGAAGAAGAATCAGCCGAGTGGTTCTTGTGGGAGAACAACTCCATTTGGCTCACTAACTTCACACACCATCAGGCTTCCAAGCAGCTCTCAAGGAAACTCAGTTTTCACACTCTAGGCTTAATGCTCTTTGAGTGCCTAGGACTGAAATGAACCTGGTAGAGCATCCCACACGAACCAATGCTCCACATGCGGGTTTCACATGCCACCAACTCCACATTCACAGACAACTTCAGCGCCAAAGCCGTTTTCAGATAGCCCTCAATGCAAAGGCTCTAGGCGCAAATATTGGTGTGAGAGCTAATTCAATCAAGGAAACACTGCAAGTTGGTGAAGCGCATATTGAAGAAGAATCAGCCGAGTGGTTCTTGTGGGAGAACACCTCCATTTGGCTCACTAACTTCACACACCATCAGGCTTCCAAGCAGCTCTCAAGGAAACTCAGTTTTCACACTCTAGGCTTAATGCCCTTTGAGTGCATTATGTAGGAATGAACCTGGTAGAGCATCCCACACAAACCAATGCTCCACATGCGGGTTTCACATGCCACCAACTCCACATTCACAGACAACTTCAGCGCCAAAGCCATTTTCAGATAGCTCTCAATGCAAAGGCTCTAGGCCCAAATATTGGTGTGAGAGCTAATTCAATCAAGGAAACACTGCATGTTGGTGAAGCGCATATTGAAGAAGAATCAGCCGAGTGGTTCTTGTGGGAGAACACCTCCATTTGGCTCACTAACTTCACACACCATCAGGCTTCCATGCAGCTCTCAAGGAAACTCAGTTTTCACACTCTAGGCTTAATGCACTTTGAGTGCATTATGTAGGAATGAACCTGGTAGAGCATCCCACACAAACCAATGCTCCACATGCGGGTTTCACATGCCACCAACTCCACATTCACAGACAACTTCAGCGCCAAAGCCATTTTCAGATAGCCCTCAATGCAAAGGCTCTAGGCGCAAATATTGGTGTGAGAGCTAATTCAATCAAGGAAACACTGCATGTTGGTGAAGCGCATATTGAAGAAGAATCAGCCGAGTGGTTCTTGTGGGACAACAACTCCATTTGGCTCACTAACTTCACACACCATCAGGCTTCCAAGCAGCTCTCAAGGAAACTCAGTTTTCACACTCTAGGCTTAATGCCCTTTGAGTGCATTATGTAGGAATGAACCTGGTAGAGCATCCCACACAAACGAATGCTCCACATGCGGGTTTCACATGCCACCAACTCCACATTCACAGACAACTTCAGCGCCAAAGCCATTTTCAGATAGCCCTCAATGCAAAGGCTCTAGGCGAAAATATTGGTGTGAGAGCTAATTCAATCAAGGAAACACTGCATGTTGGTGAAGCGCATATTGAAGAAGAATCAGCCGAGTGGTTCTTGTGGGAGAACACCTCCATTTGGCTCACTAACTTCACACACCATCAGGGTTCCATGCAGCTCTCAAGGAAACTCAGTTTTCACACTCTAGGCTTAATGCCCTTTGAGTGCATTATGTAGGAATGAACCTGTTAGAGCATCCCACACAAACGAATGCTCCACATGCGGGTTTCACATGCCACCAACTCCACATTCACAGACAACTTCAGCGCCAAAGCCATTTTCAGATAGCCCTCAATGCAAAGGCTCTAGGCACAAATATTGGTGTGAGAGCTAATTCAATCAAGGAAACACTGCATGTTGGTGAAGCGCATATTGAAGAAGAATCAGCCGAGTGGTTCTTGTGGGAGAACAACTCCATTTGGCTCACTAACTTCACACACCATCAGGCTTCCAAGCAGCTCTCAAGGAAACTCAGTTTTCACACTCTAGGCTTAATGCTCTTTGAGTGCCTAGGACTCAAATGAACCTGGAAGAGCATCCCACACGAACCAATGCTCCACAGGCGGGTTTCACATGCCACCAACTCCACATTCACAGACAACTTCAGCACCAAAGCCGTTTTCAGATAGCCCTCAATGCAAAGGCTCTAGGCGCAAATATTGGTGTGAGAGCTAATTCAATCAAGGAAACACTGCAAGTTGGTGAAGCGCATATTGAAGAAGAATCAGCCGAGTGGTTCTTGTGGGAGAACACCTCCATTTGGCTCACTAACTTCACACACCATCAGGCTTCCAAGCAGCTCTCAAGGAAACTCAGTTTTCACACTCTAGGCTTAGTGCCCTTTGAGTGCATTATGTAGGAAGGATCATGGTAGAGCATCCCACACAAACCAATGCTCCACATGCGGGTTTCACATGCCACCAACTCCACATTCACAGACAACTTCAGCGCCACAGCCATTTTCAGATAGCCCTCAATGCAAAGGCTCTAGGCGAAAATATTGGTGTGAGAGCTAATTCAATCAAGGAAACACTGCATGTTGGTGAAGCGCATATTGAAGAAGAATCAGCCGAGTGGTTCTTGTGGGAGAACAACTCCATTTGGCTCACTAACTTCACACACCATCAGGGTTCCATGCAGCTCTCAAGGAAACTCAGTTTTCACACTCTAGGCTTAATGCCCTTTGAGTGCATTATGTAGGAATGAACCTGGTAGAGCATCCCACACAAACGAATGCTCCACATGCGGGTTTCACATGCCACCAACTCCACATTCACAGACAACTTCAGCGCCAAAGCCATTGTCAGATAGCCCTCAATGCAAAGGCTCTAGGCACAAATATTGGTGTGAGAGCTAATTCAATCAAGGAAACACTGCATGTTGGTGAAGCGCATATTGAAGAAGAATCAGCCGAGTGGTTCTTGTGGGAGAACAACTCCATTTGGCTCACTAACTTCACACACCATCAGGCTTCCAAGCAGCTCTCAAGGAAACTCAGTTTTCACACTCTAGGCTTAATGCCCTTGAGTGCCTAGGACTCAAATGAACCTGGTAGAGCATCCCACACGAACCAATGCTCCACATGCGGGTTTCACATGCCACCAACTCCACATTCACAGACAACTTCAGCGCCACAGCCGTTTTCAGATAGCCCTCAATGCAAAGGCTCTAGACGCAAATATTGGTGTGAGAGCTAATTCAATCAAGGAAACACTGCATGTTGGTGAAGCGCATATTGAAGAAGAATCAGCCGAGTGGTTCTTGTGGGAGAACACCTCCATTTGGCTCACTAACTTCACACACCATCAGGCTTCCAAGCAGCTCTCAAGGAAACTCAGTTTTCACACTCTAGGCTTAATGCCCTTTGAGTGCATTATGTAGGAATGAACCTGGTAGAGCATCCCACACAAACCAATGCTCCACATGCGGGTTTCACATGCCACCAACTCCACATTCACAGACAACTTCAGCGCCACAGCCATTTTCAGATAGCCCTCAATGCAAAGGCTCTAGGCGCAAATATTGGTGTGAGAGCTAATTCAATCAAGGAAACACTGCATGTTGGTGAATGACATATTGAAGAAGAATCAGCCGAGTGGTTCTTGTGGGAGAACAACTCCATTTGGCTCACTAACTTCACACACCATCAGGCTTCCAAGCAGCTCTCAAGGAAACTCAGTTTTCACACTCTAGGCTAAATGCCGTTTGAGAGCCTAGGACTGAAATGAACCTGGTAGAGCATCCCACACAAACCAATGCTCCACATGCGGGTTTCACATGCCACCAACTCCACATTCACAGACAACTTCAGCGCCAAAGCCATTTTCAGATAGCCCTCAATGCAAAGGCTCTAGGCGCAAATATTGGTGTGAGAGCTAATTCAATCAAGGAAACACTGCATGTTGGTGAAGCGCATATTGAAGAAGAATCAGCCGAGTGGTTCTTGTGGGAGAACAACTCCATTTGGCTCACTAACTTGACACACCATCAGGCTTCCAAGCAGCTCTCAAGGAAACTCAGTTTTCACACTCTAGGCTTAATGCCCTTTGAGTGCATTATGTAGGAATGAACCTGGTAGAGCATCCCACACAAACCAATGCTCCACATGCGGGTTTCACATGCCACCAACTCCACATTCACAGACAACTTCAGCGCCAAAGCCATTTTCAGATAGCCCTCAATGCAAAGGCTCTAGGCGCAAATATTGGTGTGAGAGCTAATTCAATCAAGGAAACACTGCATGTTGGTGAAGCGCATATTGAAGAAGAATCAGCCGAGTGGTTCTTGTGGGAGAACAACTCCATTTGGCTCACTAACTTCACACACCATCAGGCTTCCAAGCAGCTCTCAAGGAAACTCAGTTTTCACACTCTAGGCTAAATGCCGTTTGAGAGCCTAGGACTGAAATGAACCTGGTAGAGCATCCCACACAAACCAATGCTCCACATGCGGGTTTCACATGCCACCAACTCCACATTCACAGACAACTTCAGCGCCAAAGCCATTTTCAGATAGCCCTCAATGCAAAGGCTCTAGGCGCAAATATTGGTGTGAGAGCTAATTCAATCAAGGAAACACTGCATGTTGGTGAAGCGCATATTGAAGAAGAATCAGCCGAGTGGTTCTTGTGGGAGAACAACTCCATTTGGCTCACTAACTTGACACACCATCAGGCTTCCAAGCAGCTCTCAAGGAAACTCAGTTTTCACACTCTAGGCTTAATGCCCTTTGAGTGCATTATGTAGGAATGAACCTGGTAGAGCATCCCACACAAACCAATGCTCCACATGCGGGTTTCACATGCCACCAACTCCACATTCACAGACAACTTCAGCGCCAAAGCCATTTTCAGATAGCCCTCAATGCAAAGGCTCTAGGCGCAAATATTGGTGTGAGAGCTAATTCAATCAAGGAAACACTGCATGTTGGTGAAGCGCATATTGAAGAAGAATCAGCCGAGTGGTTCTTGTGGGGGAACAACTCCATTTGGCTCACTAACTTCACACACCATCAGGCTTCCAAGCAGCTCTCAAGGAAACTCAGTTTTCACACTCTAGGCTTAATGCCCTTTGAGTACATTATGTATGAATGAACCTGGTAGAGCATCCCACACAAACCAATGCTCCACATGCGGGTTTCACATGCCACCAACTCCACATTCACAGACAACTTCAGCGCCAAAGCCATTTTCAGATAGCCCTCAATGCAAATGCTCTAGACGCAAATATTGGTGTGAGAGCTAATTCAATCAAGGAAACACTGCATGTTGGTGAAGCGCATATTGAAGAAGAATCAGCCGAGTGGTTCTTGTGGGAGAACAACTCCATTTGGCTCACTAACTTCACACACCATCAGGCTTCCAAGCAGCTCTCAAGGAAACTCAGTTTTCACACTCTAGGCTTAATGCCCTTTGAGTGCCTAGGAATGAAATGCACCTGGTCGAGCATCCCACACAAACCAATGCTCCACATGCGGGTTTCACATGCCACCAACTCCACATTCACAGACAACTTCAGCGCCAAAGCCGTTTTCAGATAGCCTTCAATGCAAAGGCTCTAGGCGCAAATATTGGTGTGAGAGCTAATTCAATCAAGGAAACACTGCATGTTGGTGAAGCGCATATTGAAGAAGAATCAGCCGAGTGGTTCTTGTGGGAGAACAACTCCATTTGGCTCACTAACTTCACACACCATCAGGCTTCCAAGCAGCTCTCAAGGAAACTCAGTTTTCACACTCTAGGCTTAATGCCCTTTGAGTGCATTATGTAGGAATGAACCTGGTAGAGCATCCCACACAAACCAATGCTCCACATGCGGGTTTCACATGCCACCAACTCCACATTCACAGACAACTTCAGCGCCAAAGCCATGTTCAGATAGCCCTCAATGCAAAGGCTCTAGGCGCAAATATTGGTGTGAGAGCTAATTCAATCAAGGAAACACTGCATGTTGGTGAAGCGCATATTGAAGAAGAATCAGCCGAGTGGTTCTTGTGGGAGAACACCTCCAT
Organism: Ochotona princeps; assembly: GCF_030435755.1. Lineage (NCBI taxonomy): Eukaryota > Metazoa > Chordata > Mammalia > Lagomorpha > Ochotonidae > Ochotona > Ochotona princeps. The sequence goes on from NW_026698041.1 coordinate 51,927, forward strand.
TTGGCTCACTAACTTCACACACCATCAGGCTTCAAAGCAGCTCTCAAGGAAACTCAGTTTTCACACTCTAGGCTTAATGCACTTTGAGTGCCTATAAATGAAATGCACCTGGTAGAGCATCCCACACAAACGAATGCTCCACATGCGGGTTTCACATGCCACCAACTCCACATTCACAGACAACTTCAGCGCCAAAGCCATTTTCAGATAGCCCTCAATGCAAAGGCTCTAGGCGCAAATATTGGTGTGAGAGCTAATTCAATCAAGGAAACACTGCATGTTGGTGAAGCGCATATTGAAGAAGAATCAGCCGAGTGGTTCTTGTGGGGGAACAACTCCATTTGGCTCACTAACTTCACACACCATCAGGCTTCCAAGCAGCTCTCAAGGAAACTCAGTTTTCACACTCTAGGCTTAATGCCCTTTGAGTACATTATGTAGGAATGAACCTGGTAGAGCATCCCACACAAACCAATGCTCCACATGCGGGTTTCACATGCCACCAACTCCACATTCACAGACAACTTCAGCGCCAAAGCCATTTTCAGATAGCCCTCAATGCAAAGGCTCTAGGCGCAAATATTGGTGTGAGAGCTAATTCAATCAAGGAAACACTGCATGTTGGTGAAGCGCATATTGAAGAAGAATCAGCCGAGTGGTTCTTGTGGGAGAACAACTCCATTTGGCTCACTAACTTCACACACCATCAGGCTTCCAAGCAGCTCTCAAGGAAACTCAGTTTTCACACTCTAGGCTTAATGCCCTTTGAGTGCCTAGGAATGAAATGCACCTGGTCGAGCATCCCACACAAACCAATGCTCCACATGCGGGTTTCACATGCCACCAGCTCCACATTCACAGACAACTTCAGCGCCAAAGCCATTTTCAGATAGCCCTCAATGCAAAGGCTCTAGGCGAAAATATTGGTGTGAGAGCTAATTCAATCAAGGAAACACTGCATGTTGGTGAAGCGCATATTGAAGAAGAATCAGCCGAGTGGTTCTTGTGGGAGAACAACTCCATTTGGCTCACTAACTTCACACACCATCAGGGTTCCATGCAGCTCTCAAGGAAACTCAGTTTTCACACTCTAGGCTTAATGCCCTTTGAGTGCATTATGTAGGAATGAACCTGGTAGAGCATCCCACACAAACGAATGCTCCACATGCGGGTTTCACATGCCACCAACTCCACATTCACAGACAACTTCAGCGCCAAAGCCATTTTCAGATAGCCCTCAATGCAAACTCTCTAGGCACAAATATTGGTGTGAGAGCTAATTCAATCAAGGAAACACTGCATGTTGGTGAAGCGCATATTGAAGAAGAATCAGCCGAGTGGTTCTTGTGGGAGAACAACTCCATTTGGCTCACTAACTTCACACACCATCAGGCTTCCAAGCAGCTCTCAAGGAAACTCAGTTTTCACACTCTAGGCTTAATGCCCTTTGAGTGCCTAGGACTGAAATGAACCTGGTAGAGCATCCCACACGAACCAATGCTCCACATGCGGGTTTCACATGCCACCAACTCCACATTCACAGACAACTTCAGCGCCAAAGCCGTTTTCAGATAGCCCTCAATGCAAAGGCTCTAGGCGCAAATATTGGTGTGAGAGCTAATTCAATCAAGGAAACACTGCATGTTGGTGAAGCGCATATTGAAGAAGAATCAGCCGAGTGGTTCTTGTGGGAGAACAACTCCATTTGGCTCACTAACTTCACACCCCATCAGGCTTCCAAGCAGCTCTCAAGGAAACTCAGTTCTCACACTCTATGCTTAATGCCCTTTGAGTGCATTATGTAGGAATGAACCTAGTAGAGCATCCCGCACAAACCAATGCTCCACATGCGGGTTTCACATGCCACCAACTCCACATTCACAGACAACTTCAGCGCCACAGCCATTTTCAGATAGCCCTCAATGCAAAGGCTCTAGGCGAAAATATTGGTGTGAGAGCTAATTCAATCAAGGAAACACTGCATGTTGGTGAAGCGCATATTGAAGAAGAATCAGCCGAGTGGTTCTTGTGGGAGAACAACTCCATTTGGCTCACTAACTTCACACACCATCAGGGTTCCATGCAGCTCTCAAGGAAACTCAGTTTTCACACTCTAGGCTTAATGCCCTTTGAGTGCATTATGTAGGAATGAACCTGGTAGAGCATCCCACACAAACGAATGCTCCACATGCGGGTTTCACATGCCACCAACTCCACATTCACAGACAACTTCAGCGCCAAAGCCATTTTTAGATAGCCCTCAATGCAAACTCTCTAGGCACAAATATTGGTGTGAGAGCTAATTCAATCAAGGAAACACTGCATGTTTGTGAAGCGCATATTGAAGAAGAATCAGCCGAGTGGTTCTTGTGGGAGAACAACTCCATTTGGCTCACTAACTTCACACACCATCAGGCTTCCAAGCAGCTCTCAAGGAAACTCAGTTTTCACACTCTAGGCTTAATGCCCTTTGAGTGCCTAGGACTGAAATGAACCTGGTAGAGCATCCCACACGAACCAATGCTCCACATGCGGGTTTCACATGCCACCAACTCCACATTCACAGACAACTTCAGCGCCAAAGCCGTTTTCAGATAGCCCTCAATGCAAAGGCTCTAGGCGCAAATATTGGTGTGAGAGCTAATTCAATCAAGGAAACACTGCATGTTGGTGAAGCGCATATTGAAGAAGAATCAGCCGAGTGGTTCTTGTGGGAGAACAACTCCATTTGGCTCACTAACTTCACACACCATCAGGCTTCCAAGCAGCCCTCAAGGAAACTCAGTTCTCACACTCTAGGCTTAATGCCCTTTGAGTGCATTATGTTTGAAAGAACATGGTAGAGCATCCCACACAAACCAATGCTCCACATGCGGGTTTCACATGCCACCAACTCCACATTCACAGGCAACTTCAGCGCCAAAGCCATTTTCAGATAGCCCTCAATGCAAAGGCTCTAGGCGCAAATATTGGTGTGAGAGCTAATTCAATCAAGGAAACACTGCATGTTGGTGAAGCGCATATTGAAGAAGAATCAGCCGAGTGGTTCTTGTGGGAGAACAACTCCATTTGGCTCACTAACTTCACACACCATCAGGCTTCCAAGCAGCTCTCAAGGAAACTCAGTTTTCACACTCTAGGCTTAATGCCCTTTGAGTGCCTAGGACTGAATTGAAGCTTGGTGAGCATCCCACACAAACCAATGCTCCACATGCGGGTTTCACATGCCACCAACTCCACATTCACAGACAAGTTCAGCGCCAAAGCCATTTTCAGATAGCTCTCAATGCAAAGGCTCTAGGCCCAAATATTGGTGTGAGAGCTAATTCAATCAAGGAAACACTGCATGTTGGTGAAGCGCATATTGAAGAAGAATCAGCCGAGTGGTTCTTGTGGGAGAACACCTCCATTTGGCTCACTAACTTCACACACCATCAGGCTTCCAAGCAGCTCTCAAGGAAACTCAGTTTTCACACTCTAGGCTTAATGCACTTTGAGTGCATTATGTAGGAATGAACCTGGTAGAGCATCCCACACAAACCAATGCTCCACATGCGGGTTTCACATGCCACCAACTCCACATTCACAGACAACTTCAGCGCCAAAGCCATTTTCAGATAGCCCTCAATGCAAAGGCTCTAGGCGCAAATATTGGTGTGAGAGCTAATTCAATCAAGGAAACACTGCATGTTGGTGAAGCGCATATTGAAGAAGAATCAGCCGAGTGGTTCTTGTGGGACAACAACTCCATTTGGCTCACTAACTTCACACACCATCAGGGTTCCATGCAGCTCTCAAGGAAACTCAGTTTTCACACTCTAGGCTTAATGCCCTTTGAGTGCATTATGTAGGAATGAACCTGGTAGAGCATCCCACACAAACCAATGCTCCACATGCGGGTTTCACATGCCACCAACTCCACATTCACAGACAACTTCAGCGCCAAAGCCATTTTCAGATAGCCCTCAATGCAAACTCTCTAGGCACAAATATTGGTGTGAGAGCTAATTCAATCAAGGAAACACTGCATGTTGGTGAAGCGCATATTGAAGAAGAATCAGCCGAGTGGTTCTTGTGGGAGAACAACTCCATTTGGCTCACTAACTTCACACACCATCAGGCTTCCAAGCAGCTCTCAAGGAAACTCAGTTTTCACACTCTAGGCTTAATGCCCTTTGAGTGCCTAGGACTGAAATGAACCTGGTAGAGCATCCCACACGAACCAATGCTCCACATGCGGGTTTCACATGCCACCAACTCCACATTCACAGACAACTTCAGCGCCAAAGCCGTTTTCAGATAGCCCTCAATGCAAAGGCTCTAGGCGCAAATATTGGTGTGAGAGCTAATTCAATCAAGGAAACACTGCAAGTTGGTGAAGCGCATATTGAAGAAGAATCAGCCGAGTGGTTCTTGTGGGAGAACACCTCCATTTGGCTCACTAACTTCACACACCATCAGGCTTCCAAGCAGCTCTCAAGGAAACTCAGTTTTCACACTCTAGGCTTAATGCCCTTTGAGTGCATTATGTAGGAATGAACCTGGTAGAGCATCCCACACAAACCAATGCTCCACATGCGGGTTTCACATGCCACCAACTCCACATTCACAGACAACTTCAGCGCCAAAGCCATTTTCAGATAGCTCTCAATGCAAAGGCTCTAGGCCCAAATATTGGTGTGAGAGCTAATTCAATCAAGGAAACACTGCATGTTGGTGAAGCGCATATTGAAGAAGAATCAGCCGAGTGGTTCTTGTGGGAGAACACCTCCATTTGGCTCACTAACTTCACACACCATCAGGCTTCCATGCAGCTCTCAAGGAAACTCAGTTTTCACACTCTAGGCTTAATGCACTTTGAGTGCATTATGTAGGAATGAACCTGGTAGAGCATCCCACACAAAGCAATGCTCCACATGCGGGTTTCACATGCCACCAACTCCACATTCACAGACAACTTCAGCGCCAAAGCCATTTTCAGATAGCCCTCAATGCAAAGGCTCTAGGCACAAATATTGGTGTGAGAGCTAATTCAATCAAGGAAACACTGCATGTTGGTGAAGCGCATATTGAAGAAGAATCAGCCGAGTGGTTCTTGTGGGAGAACAACTCCATTTGGCTCACTAACTTCACACACCATCAGGCTTCCAAGCAGCTCTCAAGGAAACTCAGTTTTCACACTCTAGGCTTAATGCTCTTTGAGTGCCTAGGACTGAAATGAACCTGGTAGAGCATCCCACACGAACCAATGCTCCACATGCGGGTTTCACATGCCACCAACTCCACATTCACAGACAACTTCAGCGCCAAAGCCGTTTTCAGATAGCCCTCAATGCAAAGGCTCTAGGCGCAAATATTGGTGTGAGAGCTAATTCAATCAAGGAAACACTGCAAGTTGGTGAAGCGCATATTGAAGAAGAATCAGCCGAGTGGTTCTTGTGGGAGAACACCTCCATTTGGCTCACTAACTTCACACACCATCAGGCTTCCAAGCAGCTCTCAAGGAAACTCAGTTTTCACACTCTAGGCTTAATGCCCTTTGAGTGCATTATGTAGGAATGAACCTGGTAGAGCATCCCACACAAACCAATGCTCCACATGCGGGTTTCACATGCCACCAACTCCACATTCACAGACAACTTCAGCGCCAAAGCCATTTTCAGATAGCTCTCAATGCAAAGGCTCTAGGCCCAAATATTGGTGTGAGAGCTAATTCAATCAAGGAAACACTGCATGTTGGTGAAGCGCATATTGAAGAAGAATCAGCCGAGTGGTTCTTGTGGGAGAACACCTCCATTTGGCTCACTAACTTCACACACCATCAGGCTTCCATGCAGCTCTCAAGGAAACTCAGTTTTCACACTCTAGGCTTAATGCACTTTGAGTGCATTATGTAGGAATGAACCTGGTAGAGCATCCCACACAAACCAATGCTCCACATGCGGGTTTCACATGCCACCAACTCCACATTCACAGACAACTTCAGCGCCAAAGCCATTTTCAGATAGCCCTCAATGCAAAGGCTCTAGGCGCAAATATTGGTGTGAGAGCTAATTCAATCAAGGAAACACTGCATGTTGGTGAAGCGCATATTGAAGAAGAATCAGCCGAGTGGTTCTTGTGGGACAACAACTCCATTTGGCTCACTAACTTCACACACCATCAGGCTTCCAAGCAGCTCTCAAGGAAACTCAGTTTTCACACTCTAGGCTTAATGCACTTTGAGTGCATTATGTAGGAATGAACCTGGTAGAGCATCCCACACAAACCAATGCTCCACATGCGGGTTTCACATGCCACCAACTCCACATTCACAGACAACTTCAGCGCCAAAGCCATTTTCAGATAGCCCTCAATGCAAAGGCTCTAGGCGAAAATATTGGTGTGAGAGCTAATTCAATCAAGGAAACACTGCATGTTGGTGAAGCGCATATTGAAGAAGAATCAGCCGAGTGGTTCTTGTGGGAGAACACCTCCATTTGGCTCACTAACTTCACACACCATCAGGGTTCCATGCAGCTCTCAAGGAAACTCAGTTTTCACACTCTAGGCTTAATGCCCTTTGAGTGCATTATGTAGGAATGAACCTGTTAGAGCATCCCACACAAACGAATGCTCCACATGCGGGTTTCACATGCCACCAACTCCACATTCACAGACAACTTCAGCGCCAAAGCCATTTTCAGATAGCCCTCAATGCAAAGGCTCTAGGCACAAATATTGGTGTGAGAGCTAATTCAATCAAGGAAACACTGCATGTTGGTGAAGCGCATATTGAAGAAGAATCAGCCGAGTGGTTCTTGTGGGAGAACAACTCCATTTGGCTCACTAACTTCACACACCATCAGGCTTCCAAGCAGCTCTCAAGGAAACTCAGTTTTCACACTCTAGGCTTAATGCTCTTTGAGTGCCTAGGACTCAAATGAACCTGGAAGAGCATCCCACACGAACCAATGCTCCACATGCGGGTTTCACATGCCACCAACTCCACATTCACAGACAACTTCAGCACCAAAGCCGTTTTCAGATAGCCCTCAATGCAAAGGCTCTAGGCGCAAATATTGGTGTGAGAGCTAATTCAATCAAGGAAACACTGCAAGTTGGTGAAGCGCATATTGAAGAAGAATCAGCCGAGTGGTTCTTGTGGGAGAACACCTCCATTTGGCTCACTAACTTCACACACCATCAGGCTTCCAAGCAGCTCTCAAGGAAACTCAGTTTTCACACTCTAGGCTTAATGCCCTTTGAGTGCATTATGTAGGAAGGATCATGGTAGAGCATCCCACACAAACCAATGCTCCACATGCGGGTTTCACATGCCACCAACTCCACATTCACAGACAACTTCAGCGCCACAGCCATTTTCAGATAGCCCTCAATGCAAAGGCTCTAGGCGAAAATATTGGTGTGAGAGCTAATTCAATCAAGGAAACACTGCATGTTGGTGAAGCGCATATTGAAGAAGAATCAGCCGAGTGGTTCTTGTGGGAGAACAACTCCATTTGGCTCACTAACTTCACACACCATCAGGGTTCCATGCAGCTCTCAAGGAAACTCAGTTTTCACACTCTAGGCTTAATGCCCTTTGAGTGCATTATGTAGGAATGAACCTGGTAGAGCATCCCACACAAACGAATGCTCCACATGCGGGTTTCACATGCCACCAACTCCACATTCACAGACAACTTCAGCGCCAAAGCCATTGTCAGATAGCCCTCAATGCAAAGGCTCTAGGCACAAATATTGGTGTGAGAGCTAATTCAATCAAGGAAACACTGCATGTTGGTGAAGCGCATATTGAAGAAGAATCAGCCGAGTGGTTCTTGTGGGAGAACAACTCCATTTGGCTCACTAACTTCACACACCATCAGGCTTCCAAGCAGCTCTCAAGGAAACTCAGTTTTCACACTCTAGGCTTAATGCCCTTGAGTGCCTAGGACTCAAATGAACCTGGTAGAGCATCCCACACGAACCAATGCTCCACATGCGGGTTTCACATGCCACCAACTCCACATTCACAGACAATTTCAGCGCCACAGCCGTTTTCAGATAGCCCTCAATGCAAAGGCTCTAGACGCAAATATTGGTGTGAGAGCTAATTCAATCAAGGAAACACTGCATGTTGGTGAAGCGCATATTGAAGAAGAATCAGCCGAGTGGTTCTTGTGGGAGAACACCTCCATTTGGCTCACTAACTTCACACACCATCAGGCTTCCAAGCAGCTCTCAAGGAAACTCAGTTTTCACACTCTAGGCTTAATGCCCTTTCAGTGCATTATGTAGGAATGAACCTGGTAGAGCATCCCACACAAACCAATGCTCCACATGCGGGTTTCACATGCCACCAACTCCACATTCACAGACAACTTCAGCGCCACAGCCATTTTCAGATAGCCCTCAATGCAAAGGCTCTAGGCGCAAATATTGGTGTGAGAGCTAATTCAATCAAGGAAACACTGCATGTTGGTGAAGCGCATATTGAAGAAGAATCAGCCAAGTGGTTCTTGTGGGAGAACAACTCCATTTGGCTCACTAACTTCACACACCATCAGGCTTCCAAGCAGCTCTCAAGGAAACTCAGTTCTCACACTCTAGGCTTAATGCCCTTTGAGTGCATTATGTAGGAAAGAACATGGTAGAGCATCCCACACAAACCAATGCTCCACATGCGGGTTTCACATGCCACCAACTCCACATTCACAGACAACTTCAGCGCCTAAGCCATTTTCAGATAGCCCTCAATGCAAAGGCTCTATTCGCAAATATTGGTGTGAGAGCTAATTCAATCAAGGAAACACTGCATGTTGGTGAAGCGCATATTGAAGAAGAATCAGCCGAGTGGTTCTTGTGGGAGAACAACTCCATTTGGCTCACTAACTTCACACACCATCAGGCTTCCAAGCAGCTCTCAAGGAAACTCAGTTTTCACACTCTAGGCTTAATGCCCTTTGAGTGCATTATGTAGGAATGAACCTGGTAGAGCATCCCACACAAACGAATGCTCCACAGGCGGGTTTCACATGCCACCAACTCCACATTCACAGACAACTTCAGCGCCAAAGCCATTTTCAGATAGCCCTCAATGCAAAGGCTCTAGGCGAAAATATTGGTGTGAGAGCTAATTCAATCAAGGAAACACTGCATGTTGGTGAAGCGCATATTGAAGAAGAATCAGCCGAGTGGTTCTTGTGGGAGAACAACTCCATTTGGCTCACTAACTTCACACACCATCAGGCTTCCAAGCAGCTCTCAAGGAAACTCAGTTTTCACACTCTAGGCTTAATGCCCTTTGAGTGCCTAGGACTGAAATGAACCTGGTAGAGCATCCCACACGAACCAATGCTCCACATGCGGGTTTCACATGCCACCAACTCCACATTCACAGACAACTTCAGCGCCAAAGTCATTTTCAGATAGCCCTCAATGCAAAGGCTCTAGGCGCAAATATTGGTGTGAGAGCTAATTCAATCAAGGAAACACTGCATGTTGGTGAAGCGCATATTGAAGAAGAATCAGCCGAGTGGTTCTTGTGGGAGAACACCTCCATTTGGCTCACTAACTTCACACACCATCAGGCTTCCAAGCAGCTCTCAAGGAAACTCAGTTTTCACACTCTAGGCTTAATGCCCTTTGAGTGCATTATGTAGGAATGAACCTGGTAGAGCATCCCACACAAACCAATGCTCCACATGCGGGTTTCACATGCCACCAACTCCACATTCACAGACAACTTCAGCGCCACAGCCATTTTCAGATAGCCCTCAATGCAAAGGCTCTAGGCGCAAATATTGGTGTGAGAGCTAATTCAATCAAGGAAACACTGCATGTTGGTGAATGACATATTGAAGAAGAATCAGCCGAGTGGTTCTTGTGGGAGAACAACTCCATTTGGCTCACTAACTTCACACACCATCAGGCTTCCAAGCAGCTCTCAAGGAAACTCAGTTTTCACACTCTAGGCTAAATGCCGTTTGAGAGCCTAGGACTGAAATGAACCTGGTAGAGCATCCCACACAAACCAATGCTCCACATGCGGGTTTCACATGCCACCAACTCCACATTCACAGACAACTTCAGCGCCAAAGCCATTTTCAGATAGCCCTCAATGCAAAGGCTCTAGGCGCAAATATTGGTGTGAGAGCTAATTCAATCAAGGAAACACTGCATGTTGGTGAAGCGCATATTGAAGAAGAATCAGCCGAGTGGTTCTTGTGGGAGAACAACTCCATTTGGCTCACTAACTTGACACACCATCAGGCTTCCAAGCAGCTCTCAAGGAAACTCAGTTTTCACACTCTAGGCTTAATGCCCTTTGAGTGCATTATGTAGGAATGAACCTGGTAGAGCATCCCACACAAACCAATGCTCCACATGCGGGTTTCACATGCCACCAACTCCACATTCACAGACAACTTCAGCGCCAAAGCCATTTTCAGATAGCCCTCAATGCAAAGGCTGTAGGCGAAAATATTGGTGTGAGAGCTAATTCAATCAAGGAAACACTGCATATTGGTGAAGCGCATATTGAAGAAGAATCAGCCGAGTGGTTCTTGTGGGAGAATAACTATACTTGGCTGACTAACTTCACACACCATCAGGCTTCCAAGCAGCTCTCAAGGAAACTCAGTTTTCACACTCTAGGCTTAATGCCCTTTGAGTGCCTACGACTGAAATGAAGCTTGGTGAGCTTCCCGTACAAACCAATGCTCCACATGCGGGTTTCACATGCCACCAACTCCACATTCACAGGCAACTTCAGCGCCAAAGAGGTTTTCAGAGAGCACTCAAAGCAAAGGCTCTAGGCACAAATATTGGTGTGAGAGCTAATTCAATCAAGGAAACACTGCATGTTGGTGAAGCGCATATTGAAGAAGAATCAGCCGAGTGGTTCTTGTGGGAGAACAACTCCATTTGGCTCACTAACTTCACACACCATCAGGGTTCCAAGCAGCTCTCAAGGAAACTCAGTTTTCACACTCTAGGCTTAATGCCCTTTGAGTGCATTATGTAGGAATGAACCTGGTAGAGCATCCCACACAAACCAATGCTCCACATGCGGGTTTCACATGCCACCAACTCCACGTTCACAGACAACTTCAGCGCCAAAGCCATTTTCAGATAGCCCTCAATGCAAAGGCTCTAGGCGCAAATATTGGTGTGAGAGCTAATTCAATCAAGGAAACACTGCATGTTGGTGAAGGGCATATTGAAGAAGAATCAGCCGAGTGGTTCTTGTGGGAGAACAACTCCATTTGGCTCACTAACTTCACACACCATCAGGCTTCCAAGCAGCTCTCAAGGAAACTCAGTTTTCACACTCTAGGCTTAATGCTCTTTGAGTGCCTAGGACTGAAATGAACCTGGTAGAGCATCCCACACAAACCAATGCTCCACATGCGGGTTTCACATGCCACCAACTCCACATTCACAGACAACTTCAGCGCCAAAGCCATTTTCAGATAGCACTCAATGCAAAGGCTCCAGGGCCAAATATTGGTGTGAGAGCTAATTCAATCAAGGAAACACTGCATGTTGGTGAAGCGCATATTGAAGAAGAATCAGCAGCATGGTTCTTGTGGGGGAACAACTCCATTTGGCTGACTAACTTCACACACCATCAGGCTTCCAAGCAGCTCTCAAGGAAACTCAGTTTTCACACTCTAGGCTTAATGCCCTTTGAGTGCCTACGACTGACATGAAGCTTGGTGAGCTTCCCGCACCAACCAATGCTCCACAGGCGGGTTTCACATGCCACCAACTCCACATTCACAGACAACTTCAGCGCCAAAGCCGTTTTCAGATAGCCCTCAATGCAAAGGCTCTAGGCGAAAATATTGGTGTGAGAGCTAATTCAATCAAGGAAACACTGCATGTTGGTGAAGCGCATATTGAAGAAGAATCAGCCGAGTGGTTCTTGTGGGAGAACAACTCCATTTGGCTCACTAACTTCACACACCATCAGGCTTTCAAGCAGCTCTCAAGGAAACTCAGTTTTCACACTCTAGGCTTAATGCCCTTTGAGTGCATTATCTAGGAAAGAACCTGGTAGAGCATCCCACACAAACCAATGCTCCACATGCGGGTTTCACATGCCACCAACTCCACATTCACAGACAACTTCAGCGCCAAAGCCGTTTTCAGATAGCCCTCAATGCAAAGGCTCCAGGGCCAAATATTGGTGTGAGAGCTAATTCAATCAAGAAAACACTGCATGTTGGTGAAGCGCATATTGTAGAAGAATCATCCGAGTGGTTCTTGTGGGAGAACAACTCCATTTGGCTCACTAACTTCACACACCATCAGGCTTCCAAGCAGCTCTCAAGGAAACTCAGTTTTCACACTCTAGGCTTAATGCCCTTTGAGTGCATTATGTAGGAATGAACCTGGTAGAGCATCCCACACAAACCAATGCTCCACATGCGGGTTTCACATGCCACCAACTCCACATTCACAGACAACTTCAGCGCCACAGCCATTTTCAGATAGCCCTCAATGCAAAGGCTCTAGGCGCAAATATTGGTGTGAGAGCTAATTCAATCAAGGAAACACTGCATGTTGGTGAATGACATATTGAAGAAGAATCAGCCGAGTGGTTCTTGTGGGAGAACAACTCCATTTGGCTCACTAACTTCACACACCATCAGGCTTCCAAGCAGCTCTCAAGGAAACTCAGTTTTCACACTCTAGGCTAAATGCCGTTTGAGAGCCTAGGACTGAAATGAACCTGGTAGAGCATCCCACACAAACCAATGCTCCACATGCGGGTTTCACATGCCACCAACTCCACATTCACAGACAACTTCAGCGCCAAAGCCATTTTCAGATAGCCCTCAATGCAAAGGCTCTAGGCGCAAATATTTGTGTGAGAGCTAATTCAATCAAGGAAACACTGCATGTTGGTGAAGCGCATATTGAAGAAGAATCAGCCGAGTGGTTCTTGTGGGAGAACAACTCCATTTGGCTCACTAACTTCACACACCATCAGGCTTCCAAGCAGCTCTCAAGGAAACTCAGTTTTCACACTCTAGGCTTAATGCCCTTTGAGTGCATTATGTAGGAATGAACCTGGTAGAGCATCCCACACAAACCAATGCTCCACATGCGGGTTTCACATGCCACCAACTCCACATTCACAGACAACTTCAGCGCCAAAGCCATTTTCAGATAGCCCTCAATGCAAAGGCTGTAGGCGAAAATATTGGTGTGAGAGCTAATTCAATCAAGGAAACACTGCATATTGGTGAAGCGCATATTGAAGAAGAATCAGCTGAGTGGTTCTTGTGGGAGAATAACTATACTTGGCTGACTAACTTCACACACCATCAGGCTTCCAAGCAGCTCTCAAGGGAACTCAGTTTTCACACTCTAGGCTTAATGCCCTTTGAGTGCCTACGACTGAAATGAAGCTTGGTGAGCTTCCCGCACAAACCAATGCTCCACAGGCGGGTTTCACATGCCACCAACTCCACATTCACAGACAACTTCAGCGCCAAAGCCATTGTCAGATAGCCCTCAATGCAAAGGCTCTAGGCGAAAATATTGGTGTGAGAGCTAATTCAATCAAGGAAACACTGCATGTTGGTGAAGCGCATATTGAAGAAGAATCAGCCGAGTGGTTCTTGTGGGAGAACAACTCCATTTGGCTCACTAACTTCACACACCATCAGGCTTTCAAGCAGCTCTCAAGGAAACTCAGTTTTCACACTCTAGGCTTAATGCCCTTTGAGTGCATTATCCAGGAAAGAACCTGGTAGAGCATCCCACACAAACCAATGCTCCACATGCGGGTTTCACATGCCACCAACTCCACATTCACAGACAACTTCAGCGCCAAAGCCGTTTTCAGATAGCACTCAATGCAAAGGCTCCAGGGCCAAATATTGGTGTGAGAGCTAATTCAATCAAGAAAACACTGCATGTTGGTGAAGCGCATATTGTAGAAGAATCATCCGAGTGGTTCTTGTGGGAGAACAACTCCATTTGGCTCACTAACTTCACACACCATCAGGCTTCAAAGCAGCTCTCAAGGAAACTCAGTTTTCACACTCTAGGCTTAATGCCCTTTGAGTGCCTACGAGTGAAATGAAGCTTGGTGAGCTTCCCGCACAAACCAATGCTCCACATGCGGGTTTCACATGCAACCAACTCCACATTCAAAGACAACTTCAGCGCCAAAGAGGTTTTCAGAGAACACTCAATGCAAAGGCTCTAGGCGCAAATATTGGTGTGAGAGCTAATTCAATCAAGGAAACACTGCATGTTGGTGAAGGGCATATTGAAGAAGAATCAGCCGATTGGTTCTTGTGGGAGAACAACTCCATTTGACTCACTAACTTCACACACCATCAGGCTTCCAAGCAGCTCTCAAGGAAACTCAGTTTTCACACTCTAGGCTTAATGCCCTTTGAGTGCATTATGTAGGAATGAACCTGGTAGAGCATCCCACACAAACCAATGCTCCACATGCGGGTTTCACATGCCACCAACTCCACATTCACAGACAACTTCAGCGCCAAAGCCATTTTCAGATAGCCCTCAATGCAAAGGCTCTAGGCGAAAATATTGGTGTGAGAGCTAATTCAATCAAGGAAACACTGCATGTTGGTGAATGACATATTGAAGAAGAATCAGCCAAGTGGTTCTTGTGGGAGAACAACTCCATTTGGCTCACTAACTTCACACACCATCAGGGTTCCATGCAGCTCTCAAGGAAACTCAGTTTTCACACTCTAGGCTTAATGCCCTTTGAGTGCCTAGGACTGAAATGAAGCTTGGTGAGCTTCCCACACAAACGAATGCTCCACATGCGGGTTTCACATGCCACCAACTCCACATTCACAGACAACTTCAGCGCCAAAGCCATTTTCGGATAGCCCTCAATGCAAAGGCTCTAGACACAAATATTCGTGTGAGAGCTAATTCAATCAAGGAAACACTGCATGTTGGTGAAGCGCATATTGAAGAAGAATCAGCCGAGTGGTTCTTGTGGGAGAACAACTCCATTTGGCTCACTAACTTCACACACCATCAGGCTTCCAAGCAGCTCTCAAGGAAACTCAGTTTTCACACTCTAGGCTTAATGCCCTTTGAGTGCCTAGGACTGAAATGAACCTGGTAGAGCATCCCACACGAACCAATGCTCCACATGCGGGTTTCACATGCCACCAACTCCACATTCACAGACAACTTCAGCGCCAAAGTCATTTTCAGATAGCCCTCTATGCAAAGGCTCTAGGCGCAAATATTGGTGTGAGAGCTAATTCAATCAAGGAAACACTGCATGTTGGTGAAGCGCATATTGAAGAAGAATCAGCCGAGTGGTTCTTGTGGGAGAACACCTCCATTTGGCTCACTAACTTCACACACCATCAGGCTTCCAAGCAGCTCTCAAGGAAACTCAGTTTTCACACTCTAGGCTTAATGCCCTTTGAGTGCCTAGGACTGAAATGAACCTGGTAGAGCATCCCACACAAACGAATGCTCCACATGCGGGTTTCACATGCCACCAACTCCACATTCACAGACAACTTCAGCGCCAAAGCCATTTTCAGATAGCACTCAATGCAAAGGATCCAGGGCCAAATATTGGTGTGAGAGCTAATTCAATCAAGGAAACACTGCATGTTGGTGAAGCGCATATTGAAGAAGAATCAGCAGCATGGTTCTTGTGGGAGAACAACTGCATTTGGCTGACTAACTTCACACACCATCAGGCTTCCAAGCAGCTCTCAAGGAAACTCAGTTTTCACACTCTAGGCTTAATGCCCTTTGAGTGCCTACGACTGACATGAATCTTGGTGAGCTTCCCGCACCAACCAATGCTCCACAGGCGGGTTTCACATGCCACCAACTCCACATTCACAGACAACTTCAGCGCCAAAGCCATTGTCAGATAGCCCTCAATGCAAAGGCTCTAGGCGCAAATATTGGTGTGAGAGCTAATTCAATCAAGAAAACACTGCATGTTGGTGAAGCGCATATTGAAGAAGAATCAGCCGAGTGGTTCTTGTGGGAGAACAACTCCATTTGGCTCACTAACTTCACACACCATCAGGCTTTCAAGCAGCTCTCAAGGAAACTCAGTTTTCACACTCTAGGCTTAATGCCCTTTGAGTGCATTATCTAGGAAAGAACCTGGTAGAGCATCCCACACAAACCAATGCTCCACATGCGGGTTTCACATGCCACCAACTCCACATTCACAGACAACTTCAGCGCCAAAGCCGTTTTCAGATAGCACTCAATGCAAAGGCTCCAGGGCCAAATATTGGTGTGAGAGCTAATTCAATCAAGGAAACACTGCATGTTGGTGATGCGCATATTGAAGAAGGATCAGCCGAGTGGTTCTTGTGGTAGAACATCTCCATTTGGCTCACTAACTTCACACACCATCAGGCTTCCAAGCAGCTCTCAAGGAAACTCTGTTTTCACACTCTAGGCTTAATGCCCTTTGAGTGCCTACGACTGAAATGAAGGTTGGTGAGCTTCCCGCACCAACCAATGCTCCACATGCGGGTTTCACATGCCACCAACTCCACATTCACAGACAACTTCAGCGCCAAAGCCATTTTCAGATAGCCCTCAATGCAAAGGCTCTAGGTGCAAATATTGGTGTGAGAGCTAATTCAATCAAGGAAACACTGCATGTTGGTGAAGCGCATATTGAAGAAGAATCAGCTGAGTGGTTCTTGTGGGAGAACAACTCCATTTGGCTCACTAACTTCACACACCATCAGGCTTCCAAGCAGCTCTCAAGGAAACTCAGTTTTCACACTCTAGGCTTAATGCCCTTTGAGTGCCTACGACTGAAATGAAGCTTGGTGAGCTTCCCGCACAAACGAATGCTCCACATGCGGGTTTCACATGCCACCAACTCCACATTCAAAGACAACTTCAGCGCCAAAGAGGTTTTCAGAGAGCACTCAATGCAAAGGCTCTAGGCGCAAATATTGGTGTGAGAGCTAATTCAATCAAGGAAACACTGCATGTTGGTGAAGCGCATATTGAAGAAGAATCAGCCGAGTGGTTCTTGTGGGAGAACAACTCCATTTGACTCACTAACTTCACACACCATCAGGCTTCCAAGCAGCTCTCAAGGAAACTCAGTTTTCACACTCTAGGCTTAATGCCCTTTGAGTGCCTAGGAATGAAATGCACCTGGTCGAGCATCCCACACAAACCAATGCTCCACATGCGGGTTTCACATGCCACCAACTCCACATTCACAGACAACTTCAGCGCCAAAGCCATTTTCAGATAGCCCTCAATGCAAAGGCTCTAGGCGCAAATATTGGTGTGAGAGCTAATTCAATCAAGGAAACATGGCATGTTGGTGAATGACATATTGAAGAAGAATCAGGCGAGTGGTTCTTGTGGGAGAACAACTCCATTTGGCTCACTAACTTCACACACCATCAGGGTTCCATGCAGCTGTCAAGGAAACTCAGTTTTCACACTCTAGGCTTAATGCCCTTTGAGTGCATTATGTAGGAATGAACCTGGTAGAGCATCCCACACAAACGAATGCTCCACATGCAGGTTTCACATGCCACCCACTCCACATTCACAGACAACTTCAGCGCCAAAGCCATTTTCGGATAGCCCTCAATGCAAAGGCTCTAGACACAAATATTGGTGTGAGAGCTAATTCAATCAAGGAAACACTGTATGTTGGTGAAGCGCATATTGAAGAAGAATCAGCCGAGTGGTTCTTGTGGGAGAACAACTCCATTTGGCTCACTAACTTCACACACCATCAGGCTTCCAAGCAGCTCTCAAGGAAACTCAGTTTTCACACTCTAGGCTTAATGCCCTTTGAGTGCCTAGGACTGAAATGAACCTGGTAGAGCATCCCACACGAACCAATGCTCCACATGCGGGTTTCACATGCCACCAACCCCACATTCACAGACAACTTCAGCGCCAAAGTCATTTTCAGATAGCCCTCAATGCAAAGGCTCTAGGCGCAAATATTGGTGTGAGAGCTAATTCAATCAAGGAAACACTGCATGTTGGTGAAGCGCATATTGAAGAAGAATCAGCCGAGTGGTTCTTGTGGGAGAACAACTCCATTTGGCTCACTAACTTCACACACCATCAGGCTTTCAAGCAGCTCTCAAGGAAACTCAGTTTTCACACTCTAGGCTTAATGCCCTTTGAGTGCATTATCCAGGAAAGAACCTGGTAGAGCATCCCACACAAACCAATGCTCCACATGCGGGTTTCACATGCCACCAACTCCACATTCACAGACAACTTCAGCGCCAAAGCCGTTTTCAGATAGCACTCAATGCAAAGGCTCCAGGGCCAAATATTGGTGTGAGAGCTAATTCAATCAAGAAAACACTGCATGTTGGTGAAGCGCATATTGTAGAAGAATCATCCGAGTGGTTCTTGTGGGAGAACAACTCCATTTGGCTCACTAACTTCACACACCATCAGGCTTCAAAGCAGCTCTCAAGGAAACTCAGTTTTCACACTCTAGGCTTAGTGCCCTTTCAGTGCCTACGAGTGAAATGAAGCTTGGTGAGCTTCCCGCACAAACCAATGCTCCACATGCGGGTTTCACATGCAACCAACTCCACATTCAAAGACAACTTCAGCGCCAAAGAGGTTTTCAGAGAACACTCAATGCAAAGGCTCTAGGCGCAAATATTGGTGTGAGAGCTAATTCAATCAAGGAAACACTGCATGTTGGTGAAGGGCATATTGAAGAAGAATCAGCCGATTGGTTCTTGTGGGAGAACAACTCCATTTGACTCACTAACTTCACACACCATCAGGCTTCCAAGCAGCTCTCAAGGAAACTCAGTTTTCACACTCTAGGCTTAATGCCCTTTGAGTGCATTATGTAGGAATGAACCTGGTAGAGCATCCCACACAAACCAATGCTCCACATGCGGGTTTCACATGCCACCAACTCCACATTCACAGACAACTTCAGCGCCAAAGCCATTTTCAGATAGCCCTCAATGCAAAGGCTCTAGGCGAAAATATTGGTGTGAGAGCTAATTCAATCAAGGAAACACTGCATGTTGGTGAATGACATATTGAAGAAGAATCAGCCAAGTGGTTCTTGTGGGAGAACAACTCCATTTGGCTCACTAACTTCACACACCATCAGGGTTCCATGCAGCTCTCAAGGAAACTCAGTTTTCACACTCTAGGCTTAATGCCCTTTGAGTGCCTAGGACTGAAATGAAGCTTGGTGAGCTTCCCACACAAACGAATGCTCCACATGCGGGTTTCACATGCCACCAACTCCACATTCACAGACAACTTCAGCGCCAAAGCCATTTTCGGATAGCCCTCAATGCAAAGGCTCTAGACACAAATATTCGTGTGAGAGCTAATTCAATCAAGGAAACACTGCATGTTGGTGAAGCGCATATTGAAGAAGAATCAGCCGAGTGGTTCTTGTGGGAGAACAACTCCATTTGGCTCACTAACTTCACACACCATCAGGCTTCCAAGCAGCTCTCAAGGAAACTCAGTTTTCACACTCTAGGCTTAATGCCCTTTGAGTGCCTAGGACTGAAATGAACCTGGTAGAGCATCCCACACGAACCAATGCTCCACATGCGGGTTTCACATGCCACCAACTCCACATTCACAGACAACTTCAGCGCCAAAGTCATTTTCAGATAGCCCTCTATGCAAAGGCTCTAGGCGCAAATATTGGTGTGAGAGCTAATTCAATCAAGGAAACACTGCATGTTGGTGAAGCGCATATTGAAGAAGAATCAGCCGAGTGGTTCTTGTGGGAGAACACCTCCATTTGGCTCACTAACTTCACACACCATCAGGGTTCCAAGCAGCTCTCAAGGAAACTCAGTTTTCACACTCTAGGCTTAATGCCCTTTGAGTGCCTAGGACTGAAATGAACCTGGTAGAGCATCCCACACAAACGAATGCTCCACATGCGGGTTTCACATGCCACCAACTCCACATTCACAGACAACTTCAGCGCCAAAGCCATTTTCAGATAGCACTCAATGCAAAGGATCCAGGGCCAAATATTGGTGTGAGAGCTAATTCAATCAAGGAAACACTGCATGTTGGTGAAGCGCATATTGAAGAAGAATCAGCAGCATGGTTCTTGTGGGAGAACAACTGCATTTGGCTGACTAACTTCACACACCATCAGGCTTCCAAGCAGCTCTCAAGGAAACTCAGTTTTCACACTCTAGGCTTAATGCCCTTTGAGTGCCTACGACTGACATGAATCTTGGTGAGCTTCCCGCACCAACCAATGCTCCACAGGCGGGTTTCACATGCCACCAACTCCACATTCACAGACAACTTCAGCGCCAAAGCCATTGTCAGATAGCCCTCAATGCAAAGGCTCTAGGCGCAAATATTGGTGTGAGAGCTAATTCAATCAAGAAAACACTGCATGTTGGTGAAGCGCATATTGAAGAAGAATCAGCCGAGTGGTTCTTGTGGGAGAACAACTCCATTTGGCTCACTAACTTCACACACCATCAGGCTTTCAAGCAGCTCTCAAGGAAACTCAGTTTTCACACTCTAGGCTTAATGCCCTTTGAGTGCATTATCTAGGAAAGAACCTGGTAGAGCATCCCACACAAACCAATGCTCCACATGCGGGTTTCACATGCCACCAACTCCACATTCACAGACAACTTCAGCGCCAAAGCCGTTTTCAGATAGCCCTCAATGCAAAGGCTCCAGGGCCAAATATTGGTGTGAGAGCTAATTCAATCAAGGAAACACTGCATGTTGGTGATGCGCATATTGAAGAAGGATCAGCCGAGTGGTTCTTGTGGTAGAACATCTCCATTTGGCTCACTAACTTCACACACCATCAGGCTTCCAAGCAGCTCTCAAGGAAACTCTGTTTTCACACTCTAGGCTTAATGCCCTTTGAGTGCCTACGACTGAAATGAAGGTTGGTGAGCTTCCCGCACCAACCAATGCTCCACATGCGGGTTTCACATGCCACCAACTCCACATTCACAGACAACTTCAGCGCCAAAGCCATTTTCAGATAGCCCTCAATGCAAAGGCTCTAGGTGCAAATATTGGTGTGAGAGCTAATTCAATCAAGGAAACACTGCATGTTGGTGAAGCGCATATTGAAGAAGAATCAGCTGAGTGGTTCTTGTGGGAGAACAACTCCATTTGGCTCACTAACTTCACACACCATCAGGCTTCCAAGCAGCTCTCAAGGAAACTCAGTTTTCACACTCTAGGCTTAATGCCCTTTGAGTGCCTACGACTGAAATGAAGCTTGGTGAGCTTCCCGCACAAACCAATGCTCCACATGCGGGTTTCACATGCCACCAACTCCACATTCAAAGACAACTTCAGCGCCAAAGAGGTTTTCAGAGAGCACTCAATGCAAAGGCTCTAGGCGCAAATATTGGTGTGAGAGCTAATTCAATCAAGGAAACACTGCATGTTGGTGAAGCGCATATTGAAGAAGAATCAGCCGAGTGGTTCTTGTGGGAGAACAACTCCATTTGACTCACTAACTTCACACACCATCAGGCTTCCAAGCAGCTCTCAAGGAAACTCAGTTTTCACACTCTAGGCTTAATGCCCTTTGAGTGCCTAGGAATGAAATGCACCTGGTCGAGCATCCCACACAAACCAATGCTCCACATGCGGGTTTCACATGCCACCAACTCCACATTCACAGACAACTTCAGCGCCAAAGCCATTTTCAGATAGCACTCAATGCAAAGGCTCTAGGCGCAAATATTGGTGTGAGAGCTAATTCAATCAAGGAAACATGGCATGTTGGTGAATGACATATTGAAGAAGAATCAGGCGAGTGGTTCTTGTGGGAGAACAACTCCATTTGGCTCACTAACTTCACACACCATCAGGGTTCCATGCAGCTGTCAAGGAAACTCAGTTTTCACACTCTAGGCTTAATGCCCTTTGAGTGCATTATGTAGGAATGAACCTGGTAGAGCATCCCACACAAACGAATGCTCCACATGCAGGTTTCACATGCCACCCACTCCACATTCACAGACAACTTCAGCGCCAAAGCCATTTTCGGATAGCCCTCAATGCAAAGGCTCTAGACACAAATATTGGTGTGAGAGCTAATTCAATCAAGGAAACACTGTATGTTGGTGAAGCGCATATTGAAGAAGAATCAGCCGAGTGGTTCTTGTGGGAGAACAACTCCATTTGGCTCACTAACTTCACACACCATCAGGCTTCCAAGCAGCTCTCAAGGAACCTCAGTTTTCACACTCTAGGCTTAATGCCCTTTGAGTGCCTAGGACTGAAATGAACCTGGTAGAGCATCCCACACGAACCAATGCTCCACATGCGGGTTTCACATGCCACCAACCCCACATTCACAGACAACTTCAGCGCCAAAGTCATTTTCAGATAGCCCTCAATGCAAAGGCTCTAGGCGCAAATATTGGTGTGAGAGCTAATTCAATCAAGGAAACACTGCATGTTGGTGAAGCGCATATTGAAGAAGAATCAGCCGAGTGGTTCTTGTGGGAGAACACCTCCATTTGGCTCACTAACTTCACACACCATCAGGCTTCCAAGCAGCTCTCAAGGAAACTCAGTTTTCACACTCTAGGCTTAATGCCCTTTGAGTGCATTATGTAGGAATGAACCTGGTAGAGCATCCCACACAAACCAATGCTCCACATGCGGGTTTCACATGCCACCAACTCCACATTCACAGACAACTTCAGTGCCACAGCCATTTTCAGATAGCCCTCAATGCAAAGGCTCTAGGCGCAAATATTGGTGTGAGAGCTAATTCAATCAAGGAAACACTGCATGTTGGTGAATGACATATTGAAGAAGAATCAGCCGAGTGGTTCTTGTGGGAGAACAACTCCATTTGGCTCACTAACTTCACACACCATCAGGCTTCCAAGCAGCTCTCAAGGAAACTCAGTTTTCACACTCTAGGCTAAATGCCGTTTGAGAGCCTAGGACTGAAAAGAACCTGGTAGAGCATCCCACACAAACCAATGCTCCACATGCGGGTTTCACATGCCACCAACTCCACATTCACAGACAACTTCAGCGCCAAAGCCATTTTCAGATAGCCCTCAATGCAAAGGCTCTAGGCGCAAATATTGGTGTGAGAGCTAATTCAATCAAGGAAACACTGCATGTTGGTGAAGCGCATATTGAAGAAGAATCAGCCGAGTGGTTCTTGTGGGAGAACAACTCCATTTGACTCACTAACTTCACACACCATCAGGCTTCCAAGCAGCTCTCAAGGAAACTCAGTTTTCACACACTAGGCTTAATGCCCTTTGAGTGCCTATGACTGAAATGAAGCTTGGCGAGTTTCCGTACAAACCAATGCTCCACGTGCGGGTTTCACATGCCACCAACTCCACATTCAAAGACAACTTCAGCGCCAAAGAGGTTTTCAGAGAGCCCTCAATGCAAAGGCTCTAGGCACAAATATTGGTGTGAGAGCTAATTCAATCAAGGAAACACTGCATGTTGGTGAAGCGCATATTGAAGAAGAATCAGCCGAGTGGTTCTTGTGGGAGAACAACTCCATTTGACTCACTAACTTCACACACCATCAGGCTTCCAAGCAGCTCTCAAGGAAACTCAGTTTTCCCACTCTAGGCTTAATGCCCTTGAGTGCATTATGTAGGAATGAACCTGGTAGAGCATCCCACACAAACCAATGCTCCACATGCGGGTTTCACATGCCACCAACTCCACATTCACAGGCAACTTCAGCGCCAAAGCCATATTCAGATAGCCCTCAATGCAGAGGCTCTAGGCGAAAATATTGATGTGAGAGCTAATTCAATCAAGGAAACACTGCATGTTGGTGAAGCGCATATTGAAGAAGAATCAGCCGAGTGGTTCTTGTGGGAGAATAACTATACTTGGCTGACTAACTTCACACACCATCAGGCTTCCAAGCAGCTCTCAAGGAAACTCAGTTTTCACACTCTAGGCTTAATGCCCTTTGAGTGCCTACGACTGAAATGAAGCTTGGTGAGCTTCCCGTACAAACCAATGCTCCACATGCGGGTTTCACATGCCACCAACTCCACATTCAAAGACAACTTCAGCGCCAAAGAGGTTTTCAGAGAGCACTCAATGCAAAGGCTCTAGGCACAAATATTGGTGTGAGAGCTAATTCAATCAAGGAAACACTGCATGTTGGTGAAGCGCATATTGAAGAAGAATCAGCCGAGTGGTTCTTGTGGGAGAACAACTCCATTTGACTCACTAACTTCACACACCATCAGGCTTCCAAGCAGCTCTCAAGGAAACTCAGTTTTCACACTCTAGGCTTAATGCCCTTTGAGTGCATTATGTAGGAATGAACCTGGTAGAGAATCCCACACGAACCAATGCTCCACATGCGGGTTTCACATGCCACCAACTCCACATTCACAGACAACTTCAGCGCCACAGCCATTTTCAGATAGCCCTCAATGCAAAGGCTCTAGGCAAAAAATATTGGTGTGAGAGCTAATTCAATCAAGGAAACACTGCATGTTGGTGAAGCGCATATTGAAGAAGAATCAGCCGAGTGGTTCTTGTGGGAGAACAACTCCATTTGGCTCACTAACTTCACACACCATCAGGCTTCCATGCAGCTCTCCAGGAAACTCAGTTTTCACACTCTAGGCTTAATGCCCTTTGAGTGCCTAGGACTGAAATGAAGCTTGGTGAGCTTCCCGCACAAACTAATGCTCCACTGGCGGGTTTCACATGCCACCAACTCCACATTCACAGACAACTTCAGCGACAAAGAGGTTTTCAGAGAGCACTCAATGCAAAGCCTCTAGGCACAAATATTGGTGTGAGAGCTAATTCAATCAAGGAAACACTGCATGTTGGTGAAGCGCATATTGAAGAAGAATCAGCCGAGTGGTTCTTGTGGGAGAACAACTCCATTTGGCTCACTAACTTCACACACCATCAGGCTTCCAAGCAGCTCTCAAGGAAACTCAGTTTTCACACTCTAGGCTTAATGCCCTTTGAGTGCATTATGTAGGAATGAACCTGGTAGAGCATCCCACACAAACCAATGCTCCACATGCGGGTTTCACATGCCACCAACTCCACATTCACAGACAACTTCAGCGCCAAAGCCATTTTCAGATAGCCCTCAATGCAAAGGCTCTAGGCGAAATATTGTTGTGAGAGCTAATTCAATCAAGGAAACACTGCATGTTGGTGAAGCGCATATTGAAGAAGAATCAGCCGAATGGTTCTTGTGGGACAACAACTCCATTTGGCTCACTAACTTCACACACCATCAGGGTTCCAAGCAGCTCTCAAGGAAACTCAGTTTTCACACTCTAGGCTTAATGCCCTTTGAGTGCATTATGTAGGAAAGAACATGGTAGAGCATCCCACACAAACCAATGCTCCACATGCGGGTTTCACATGCCACCAACTCCACATTCACAGACAACTTCAGCGCCAAAGCCATTTTCAGATAGCCCTCAATGCAAAGGCTCTAGGCGCAAATTTTGGTGTGAGAGCTAATTCAATCAAGGAAACACTGCATGTTGGTGAAGCGCATATTGAAGAAGAATCAGCCGAGTGGTTCTTGTGGGAGAACAACTCCATTTGGCTCACTAACTTCACACACCATCAGGCTTCCAAGCAGCTCTCAAGGAAACTCAGTTTTCACACTCTAGGCTTAATGCTCTTTGAGTGCCTAGGACTGAAATGAACCTGGTAGAGCATCCCACACAAACGAATGCTCCACATGCGGGTTTCACATGCCACCAACTCCACATTCACAGACAACTTCAGCGCCAAAGCCATTTTCAGATAGCACTCAATGCAAAGGCTCCAGGCGCAAATATTGGTGTGAGAGCTAATTCAATCAAGGAAACACTGCATGTTGGTGAAGCGCATATTGAAGAAGAATCAGCAGCATGGTTCTTGTGGGAGAACAACTCCATTTGGCTGACTAACTTCACACACCATCAGGCTTCCAAGCAGATCTCAAGGAAACTCAGTTTTCACACTCTAGGCTTAATGCCCTTTGAGTGCCTACGACTGACATGAAGCTTGGTGAGCTTCCCGCACCAACCAATGCTCCACAGGCGGGTTTCACATGCCACCAACTCCACATTCACAGACAACTTCAGCGCCAAAGCCATTGTCAGATAGCCCTCAATGCAAAGGCTCTAGGCAAAAAATGTTGGTGTGAGAGCTAATTCAATCAAGAAAACACTGCATGTTGGTGAAGCGCATATTGAAGAAGAATCAGCCGAGTGGTTCTTGTGGGAGAACAACTCCATTTGGCTCACTAACTTCACACACCATCAGGCTTCCAAGCAGCTCTCAAGGAAACTCAGTTTTCACACTCTAGGCTTAATGCCCTTTGAGTGCCTACGACTGAAATGAAGCTTGGTGAGCTTCCCGCACAAACCAATGCTCCACATGCGGGTTTCACATGCCACCAACTCCACATTCAAAGACAACTTCAGCGCCAAAGAGGTTTTCAGAGAGCACTCAATGCAAAGGCTCTAGGCGCAAATATTGGTGTGAGAGCTAATTCAATCAAGGAAACACTGCATGTTGGTGAAGCGCATATTGAAGAAGAATCAGCCGAGTGGTTCTTGTGGGAGAACAACTCCATTTGACTCACTAACTTCACACACCATCAGTCTTCCAAGCAGCTCTCAAGGAAACTCAGTTTTCACACTCTAGGCTTAATGCCCTTTGAGTGCATTATGTAGGAATGAACCTGGTAGAGCATCCCACACAAACCAATGCTCCACATGCGGGTTTCACATGCCACCAACTCCACATTCACAGACAACTTCAGCGCCAAAGCCATTTTCAGATAGCCCTCAATGCAAAGGCTCTAGGCGAAAATATTGATGTGAGAGCTAATTCAATCAAGGAAACACTGCATGTTGGTGAAGCGCATATTGAAGAAGAATCAGCCGAGTGGTTCTTGTGGGAGAACAA
Organism: Ochotona princeps; assembly: GCF_030435755.1. Classification (NCBI taxonomy): domain Eukaryota; kingdom Metazoa; phylum Chordata; class Mammalia; order Lagomorpha; family Ochotonidae; genus Ochotona; species Ochotona princeps. The sequence goes on from NW_026698041.1 coordinate 78,858, forward strand.
CTCCATTTGGCTCACTAACTTCACACACCATCAGGCTTCCAAGCAGCTCTCAAGGAAACTCAGTTTTCACACTCTAGGCTTAATGCCCTTTGAGTGCATTATGTAGGAATGAACCTGGTAGAGAATCCCACACGAACCAATGCTCCACATGCGGGTTTCACATGCCACCAACTCCACATTCACAGACAACTTCAGCGCCACAGCCATTTTCAGATAGCCCTCAATGCAAAGGCTCTAGACACAAATATTGGTGTGAGAGCTAATTCAATCAAGGAAACACTGCATGTTGGTGAAGCGCATATTGAAGAAGAATCAGCCGAGTGGTTCTTGTGGGAGAACACCTCCATTTGGCTCACTAACTTCACACACCATCAGGCTTCCATGCAGCTCTCAAGGAAACTCAGTTTTCACACTCTAGGCTTAATGCCCTTTGAGTGCATTATCTAGGAAAGAACCTGGTAGAGCATCCCACACAAATGAATGCTCCACATGCGGGTTTCACATGCCACCAACTCCACATTCACAGACAACTTCAGCGCCAAACCCATTTTCAGATAGCCCTCAATGCAAAGGCTCTAGGCGCAAATATTGGTGTGAGAGCTAATTCAATCAAGGAAACACTGCATGTTGGTGAAACGGATATTGAAGAAGAATCAGCCGAGTGGTTCTTGTGGGAGAACAACTCCATTTGGCTCACTAACTTCACACACCATCAGGCTTCCATGCAGCTCTCAAGGAAACTCAGTTTTCACACTCTAGGTTTAATGCCCTTTGAGTGCCTACGACTGACATGAAGCTTGGTGAGCTTCCCGCACCAACCAATGCTCCACAGGCGGGTTTCACATGCCACCAACTCCACATTCACAGGCAACTTCAGCGCCAAAGCCATTGTCAGATAGCCCTCAATGCAAAGGCTCTAGGCGCAAATATTGGTGTGAGAGCTAATTCAATCAAGGAAACACTGCATGTTGGTGAAGCGCATATTGAAGAAGAATCAGCCGAGTGGTTCTTGTGGGAGAACAACTCCATTTGGCTCACTAACTTCACACACCATCAGGCTTCCAAGCAGCTCTCAAGGAAACTCAGTTTTCACACTCTAGGCTTAATGCCCTTTGAGTGCCTACGACTGAAATGAAGCTTGGTGAGCTTCCCGCACAAACCAATGCTCCACATGCGGGTTTCACATGCCACCAACTCCACATTCAAAGACAACTTCAGCGCCAAAGAGGTTTTCAGAGAGCACTCAATGCAAAGGCTCTAGGCGCAAATATTGGTGTGAGAGCTAATTCAATCAAGGAAACACTGCATGTTGGTGAAGCGCATATTGAAGAAGAATCAGCCGAGTGGTTCTTGTGGGAGAACAACTCCATTTGACTCACTAACTTCACACACCATCAGTCTTCCAAGCAGCTCTCAAGGAAACTCAGTTTTCACACTCTAGGCTTAATGCCCTTTGAGTGCATTATGTAGGAATGAACCTGGTAGAGCATCCCACACAAACCAATGCTCCACATGCGGGTTTCACATGCCACCAACTCCACATTCAAAGACAACTTCAGCGCCAAAGAGGTTTTCAGAGAGCACTCAATGCAAAGGCTCTAGGCGCAAATATTGGTGTGAGAGCTAATTCAATCAAGGTAACACTGCATGTTGGTGAAGCGCATATTGAAGAAGAATCAGCCGAGTGGTTCTTGTGGGAGAACAACTCCATTTGACTCACTAACTTCACACACCATCAGTCTTCCAAGCAGCTCTCAAGGAAACTCAGTTTTCACACTCTAGGCTTAATGCCCTTTGAGTGCATTATGTAGGAATGAACCTGGTAGAGCATCCCACACAAACCAATGCTCCACATGCGGGTTTCACATGCCACCAACTCCACATTCACAGACAACTTCAGCGCCAAAGCCATTTTCAGATAGCCCTCAATGCAAAGGCTCTAGGCGAAAATATTGATGTGAGAGCTAATTCAATCAAGGAAACACTGCATGTTGGTGAAGCGCATATTGAAGAAGAATCAGCCGAGTGGTTCTTGTGGGAGAACACCTCCATTTGGCTCACTAACTTCACACACCATCAGGCTTCCATGCAGCTCTCAAGGAAACTCAGTTTTCACACTCTAGGCTTAATGCCCTTTGAGTGCATTATCTAGGAAAGAACCTGGTAGAGCATCCCACACAAACGAATGCTCCACATGCGGGTTTCACATGCCACCAACTCCACATTCACAGACAACTTCAGCGCCAAACCCATTTTCAGATAGCACTCAATGCAAAGGCTCTAGGCGCAAATATTGGTGTGAGAGCTAATTCAATCAAGGAAACACTGCATGTTGGTGAAGCGCATATTGAAGAAGAATCAGCTGAGTATTTCTTGTGGGAGAACACCTCCATTTGGCTCACTAACTTCACACACCATCAGGCTTCCAAACAGCTCTCAAGGAAACTCAGTTTTCACACTCTAGGCTTAATGCCCTTTCAGTGCATTATGTAGGAATGAACCTGGTAGAGCATCCCACACAAACCAATGCTCCACATGCGGGTTTCACATGCCACCAACTCCACATTCACAGACAACTTCAGCGCCAAAGCCATTTTCATATAGCCCTCAATGCAAAGGCTCTAGGACCAAATATTGGTGTGAGAGCTAATTCAATCAAGAAAACAGTGCATGTTGGTGAAGCGCATGTTAAAGAAGAATCAGCCGAGTGGTTCTTGTGGGAGAATAACTATATTTGGCTCACTAACTTCACACACCATCAGGCTTCCAAGCAGCTCTCAAGGAAACTCAGTTTTCACACTCTAGGCTTAATGCCCTTTGAGTGCCTAGGACTGAAATGAAGCTTGGTGAGCTTCCCGCACAAACTAATGTTCCACATGCGGGTTTCACATGCCACCAACTCCACATTTACAGACAACTTCAGCGACAAAGAGGTTTTCAGAGAGCACTCAATGCAAAGGCTCTAGGCACAAATATTGGTGTGAGAGCTAATTCAATCAAGGAAACACTGCATGTTGGTGAAGCGCATATTGAAGAAGAATCAGCCGAGTGGTTCTTGTGGGAGAACAACTCCATTTGGCTCACTAACTTCACACACCATCAGGCTTCCAAGCAGCTCTCAAGGAAACTCAGTTTTCACACTCTAGGCTTAGTGCCCTTTGAGTGCATTATGTAGGAATGAACCTGGTAGAGCATCCCACACAAACCAATGCTCCACATGCGGGTTTCACATGCCACCAACTCCACATTCACAGACAACTTCAGCGCCAAAGCCATTTTCAGATAGCCCTCAATGCAAAGGCTGTTGATGCAAATATTGGTGTGATAGCTAATTCAATCAAGGAAACACTGCATGTTGGTGAAGGGCATATTGAAGAAGAATCAGCCGAGTGGTTCTTGTGGGAGAACAACTCCATTTGGCTCACTAACTTCACACACCATCAGGCTTCCAAGCAGCTCTGAAGGAAACTCAGTTTTCACACTCTAGGCTTAATGCCCTTTGAGTGCCTACGACTGAAATGAAGCTTGGTGAGCTTCCCGCACCAACCAATGCTCCACAGGCAGGTTTCACTTGCCACCAACTCCACATTCACAGACAACTTCAGCGCCAAAGCCATTGTCAGATAGCCCTCAATGCAAAGGCTCTAGGCGCAAATATTGGTGTGAGAGCTAATTCAATCAAGGAAACACTGCATGTTGGTGAAGCGCATATTGAAGCAGAATCAGCCGAGTGGTTCTTTTGGGAGAACAACTCCGTTTGGCTCACTAACTTCAGACACCATCAGGCTTCCAAGCAGCTCTCAAGGAAACTCAGTTTTCACACTCTAGGCTTAATGCCCTTTGAGTGCATTATCTAGGAAAGAACCTGGTAGAGCATCCCACACAAACCAATGCTCCACATGCGGGTTTCACATGCCACCAACTCCACATTCACAGACAACTTCAGCGCCAAAACCGTTTTCAGATAGCCCTCAATGCAAAGGTTCTAGGTACAAATATTGGTGTGAGAGCTAATTCAATCAAGGAAACACTGCATGTTGGTGAAGCGCATATTGAAGAAGAATCAGCCGAGTGGTTCTTGTGGGAGAACAACTCCATTTGGCTCACTAACTTCACACACCATCAGGCTTCCAAGCAGCTCTCAAGGAAACTCAGTTTTCACACTCTAGGCTTAGTGCCCTTTGAGTTCATTATCTAGGAATGAACCTGGAAGAGCATCCCACACAAACCAATGCTCCACATGCGGGTTTCACATGCCACCAACTCCACATTCACAGGCAACTTCAGCGCCACAGCCATTTTCAGATAGCCCTCAATGCAAAGGCTCTAGACGCAAATATTGGTGTGAGAGCTAATTCAATCAAGGAAACACTGCATGTTGGTGAAGGGCATATTGAAGAAGGATCAGCTGAGTGGTTCTTGTGGGAGAACAACTCCATTTGGCTCACTAACTTCACACACCATCAGGCTTCCAAGCAGCTCTCAAGGAAACTCAGTTTTCACACTCTATGCTTAGTGCCATTTCACTGCATTATCTAGGAATGAACCTGGTAGAGCATCCCACACAAACGAATGCTCCACATGCGGGTTTCACATGCCACCAACTCCACATTCTCAGACAACTTCAGCGCCAAAGCCGTTTTCAGACAGCCCTCAATGCAAAGGCTCTAGACGCAAATATTGGTGTGAGAGCTAATGCAATCAAGGAAACACTGCATGTTGGTGAAGGGCATATTGAAGAAGGATCAGCTGAGTGGTTCTTGTGGGAGAACAACTCCATTTGGCTCACTAACTTCACACACCATCAGGCTTCCAAGCAGCTCTCAAGGAAACTCAGTTTTCACACTCTATGCTTAGTGCCCTTTCACTGCATTATCTAGGAATGAACCTGGTAGAGCATCCCACACAAACCAATGCTCCACATGCGGGTTTCACATGCCACCAACTCCACATTCACAGGCAACTTCAGCGGCACAGCCGTTTTCAGATAGCCCTCAATGCAAAGGCTCTAGACGCAAATATTGGTGTGAGAGCTAATTCAATCAAGGAAACACTGCATGTTGGTGAAGCGCATATTGAAGCAGAATCAGCCGAGTGGTTCTTGTGGGACAACAACTCCATTTGGCTCACTAACTTCACACACCATCAGACTTCCAAGCAGCTCTCAAGGAAACTCAGTTTGCACACTCTAGGCTTAATGCCCTTTGAGTGCCTAGGACTGAAATGAAGCTTGGTGAGCATCCCACACAAACGAATGCTCCACATGCGGGTTTCACATGCCACCAACTCCACATTCACAGACAACTTCAGCGCCAAAGCCGTTTTCAGATAGCCCTCAATTCAAAGGCTCTAGACGCAAATATTGGTGTGAGAGCTAATTCAATCTAGGAAACACTGCATGTTGGTGAAGCGCATATTGAAGAAGAATCAGCCGAGTGGTTCTTGTGGGAGAACAACTCCATTTGGCTCACTAACTTCACACACCATCAGGCTTCCAAGCAGCTCTCAAGGAAACTCAGTTTTCACACTCTAGGCTTAATGCCCTTTGAGTGCATTATGTAGGAATGAACCTGGTAGAGAATCCCACACGAACCAATGCTCCACATGCGGGTTTCACATGCCACCAACTCCACATTCACAGACAACTTCAGCGCCACAGCCATTTTCAGATAGCCCTCAATGCAAAGGCTCTAGGCAAAAAATGTTGGTGTGAGAGCTAATTCAATCAAGGAAACACTGCATGTTGGTGAAGCGCATGTTGAAGAAGAATCAGCCGAGTGGTTCTTGTGGGAGAACAACTCCATTTGGCTCACTAACTTCACACACCATCAGGCTTCCAAGCAGCTCTCAAGGAAACTCAGTTTTCACACTCTAGGCTTAATGCCCTTTGAGTGCATTATGTAGGAATGAACCTGGTACAGCATCCCACACAAACTAATGCTCCACATGCGGGTTTCACATGCCACCAACTCCACATTCACAGACAACTTCAGCGCCAAAGCCATTTTCAGATAGCCCTCAATACAAAGCCTCTAGGCACAAATATTGGTGTGAGAGCTAATTCAATCAAGGAAACACTGCATGTTGGTGAAGCGCATATTGAAGAAGAATCAGCCGAGTGGTTCTTGTGGGAGAACACCTCCATTTGGCTCACTAACTTCACACACCATCAGGCTTCCATGCAGCTCTCAAGGAAACTCAGTTTTCACACTCTAGGCTTAATGCCCTTTGAGTGCATTATCTAGGAAAGAACCTGGTAGAGCATCCCACACAAACCAATGCTCCACATGCGGGTTTCACATGCCACCAACTCCACATTCACAGACAACTTCAGCGCCAAACCCATTTTCAGATAGCCCTCAATGCAAAGGCTCTAGGCAAAATATTGGTGTGAGAGCTAATTCAATCAAGGAAACACTGCATGTTGGTGAAACGCATATTGAAGAAGAATCAGCCGAGTGGTTCTTGTGGGAGAACAACTCCATTTGGCTCACTAACTTCACACACCATCAGGCTTCCATGCAGCTCTCAAGGAAACTCAGTTTTCACACTCTATGCTTAATGCCCTTTGAGTGCCTAGGAATGAAATGCACCTGGTAGAGCATCCCACACAAACCAATGCTCCACATGCGGGTTTCACATGCCACCAACTCCACATTCACAGACAACTTCAGCGCCAAAGCCATTTTCAGATAGCCCTCAATGCAAAGGCTCTAGGCGCAAATATTGGTATGAGAGCTAATTCAATCAAGGAAACACTGCATGTTGGTGAAGCGCATATTGAAGAAGAATCAGCTGAGTATTTCTTGTGGGAGAACACCTCCATTTGGCTCACTAACTTCACACACCATCAGGCTTCCAAACAGCTCTCAAGGAAACTCAGTTTTCACACTCTAGGCTTAATGCCCTTTCAGTGCATTATGTAGGAATGAACCTGGTAGAGCATCCCACACAAACCAATGCTCCACATGCGGGTTTCACATGCCACCAACTCCACATTCACAGACAACTTCAGCGCCAAACCCATTTTCAGATAGCCCTCAATGCAAAGGCTCTAGGACCAAATATTGGTGTGAGAGCTAATTCAATCAAGAAAACAGTGCATGTTGGTGAAGCGCATGTTAAAGAAAAATCAGCCGAGTGGTTCTTGTGGGAGAATAACTATACTTGGCTGACTAACTTCACACACCATCAGGCTTCCAAGCAGCTCTCAAGGAAACTCAGTTTTCACACTCTAGGCTTAATGCCCTTTGAGTGCCTAGGACTGAAATGAAGCTTGGTGAGCTTCCCGCACAAACTAATGTTCCACATGCGGGTTTCACATGCCACCAACTCCACATTTACAGACAACTTCAGCGACAAAGAGGTTTTCAGAGAGCACTCAATGCAAAGGCTCTAGGCACAAATATTGGTGTGAGAGCTAATTCAATCAAGGAAACACTGCATGTTGGTGAAGCGCATATTGAAGAAGAATCAGCCGAGTGGTTCTTGTGGGAGAACAACTCCATTTGGCTCACTAACTTCACACACCATCAGGCTTCCAAGCAGCTCTCAAGGAAACTCAGTTTTCACACTCTATGCTTAGTGCCCTTTGAGTGCATTATGTAGGAATGAACCTGGTAGAGCATCCCACACAAACCAATGCTCCACATGCGGGTTTCACATGCCACCAACTCCACATTCACAGACAACTTCAGCGCCAAACCCATTTTCAGATAGCCCTCAATGCAAAGGCTCTAGGCAAAATATTGGTGTGAGAGCTAATTCAATCAAGGAAACACTGCATGTTGGTGAAACGCATATTGAAGAAGAATCAGCCGAGTGGTTCTTGTGGGAGAACAACTCCATTTGGCTCACTAACTTCACACACCATCAGGCTTCCATGCAGCTCTCAAGGAAACTCAGTTTTCACACTCTATGCTTAATGCCCTTTGAGTGCCTAGGAATGAAATGCACCTGGTAGAGCATCCCACACAAACCAATGCTCCACATGCGGGTTTCACATGCCACCAACTCCACATTCACAGACAACTTCAGCGCCAAAGCCATTTTCAGATAGCCCTCAATGCAAAGGCTCTAGGCGCAAATATTGGTGTGAGAGCTAATTCAATCAAGGAAACACTGCATGTTGGTGAAGCGCATATTGAAGAAGAATCAGCTGAGTATTTCTTGTGGGAGAACAACTCCATTTGGCTCACTAACTTCACACACCATCAGGCTTCCAAGCAGCTCTCAAGGAAACTCAGTTTTCACACTCTAGGCTTAATGCCCTTTCAGTGCATTATGTAGGAATGAACCTGGTAGAGCATCCCACACAAACGAATGCTCCACATGCGGGTTTCACATGCCACCAACTCCACATTCACAGACAACTTCAGCGCCAAAGCCATTTTCAGATAGCCCTCAATGCAAAGGCTCTAGGACCAAATATTGGTGTGAGAGCTAATTCAATCAAGAAAACAGTGCATGTTGGTGAATCGCATGTTAAAGAAAAATCAGCCGAGTGGTTCTTGTGGGAGAATAACTATACTTGGCTGACTAACTTCACACACCATCAGGCTTCCAAGCAGCTCTCAAGGAAACTCAGTTTTCACACTCTAGGCTTAATGCCCTTTGAGTGCCTAGGACTGAAATGAAGCTTGGTGAGCTTCCCGCACAAACTAATGTTCCACATGCGGGTTTCACATGCCACCAACTCCACATTTACAGACAACTTCAGCGACAAAGAGGTTTTCAGAGAGCACTCAATGCAAAGGCTCTAGGCACAAATATTGGTGTGAGAGCTAATTCAATCAAGGAAACACTGCATGTTGGTGAAGCGCATATTGAAGAAGAATCAGCCGAGTGGTTCTTGTGGGAGAACAACTCCATTTGGCTCACTAACTTCACACACCATCAGGCTTCCAAGCAGCTCTCAAGGAAACTCAGTTTTCACACTCTAGGCTTAGTGCCCTTTGAGTGCATTATGTAGGAATGAACCTGGTAGAGCATCCCACACAAACCAATGCTCCACATGCGGGTTTCACATGCCACCAACTCCACATTCACAGACAACTTCAGCGCCAAAGCCATTTTCAGATAGCCCTCAATGCAAAATCTGTAGATGCAAATATTGGTGTGATAGCTAATTCAATCAAGGAAACACTGCATGTTGGTGAAGTGCATATTGAAGAAGAATCAGCCGAGTGGTTCTTGTGGGAGAACAACTCCATTTGGCTCACTAACTTCACACACCATCAGGCTTCCAAGCAGCTCTGAAGGAAACTCAGTTTTCACACTCTAGGCTTAATGCCCTTTGAGTGCCTACGACTGAAATGAAGCTTGGTGAGCATCCCGCACCAACCAATGCTCCACATGCGGGTTTCACATGCCACCAACTCCACATTCACAGACAACTTCAGCGCCAAAGCCATTGTCAGATAGCCCTCAATGCAAAGGCTCTAGGCGCAAATATTGGTGTGAGAGCTAATTCAATCAAGGAAACACTGCATGTTGGTGAAGCGCATATTGAAGCAGAATCAGCCGAGTGGTTCTTTTGGGAGAACAACTCCGTTTGGCTCACTAACTTCACACACCATCGGGCTTCCAAGCAGCTCTCAAGGAAACTCAGTTTTCACACTCTAGGCTTAATGCCCTTTGAGTGCATTATCTAGGAAAGAACCTGGTAGAGCATCCCACACAAACCAATGCTCCACATGCGGGTTTCACATGCCACCAACTCCACATTCACAGACAACTTCAGCGCCAAAACCGTTTTCAGATAGCCCTCAATGCAAAGGTTCTAGGTGCAAATATTGGTGTGAGAGATAATTCAATCAAGGAAACACTGCATGTTGGTGAAGCGCATATTGAAGAAGAATCAGCCGAGTGGTTCTTGTGGGAGAACAACTCCATTTGGCTCACTAACTTCACACACCATCAGGCTTCCAAGCAGCTCTCAAGGAAACTCAGTTTTCACACTCTAGGCTTAGTGCCTTTTGAGTTCATTATCTAGGAATGAACCTGGAAGAGCATCCCACACAAACCAATGCTCCACATGCGGGTTTCACATGCCACCAACTCCACATTCACAGGCAACTTCAGCGCCACAGCCATTTTCAGATAGCCCTCAATGCAAAGGCTCTAGACGCAAATATTGGTGTGAGAGCTAATTCAATCAAGGAAACACTGCATGTTGGTGAAGGGCATATTGAAGAAGGATCAGCCGAGTGGTTCTTGTGGGAGAACAACTCCATTTGGCTCACTAACTTCACACACCATCAGGCTTCCAAGCAGCTCTCAAGGAAACTCAGTTTTCACACTCTATGCTTAGTGCCCTTTCACTGCATTATCTAGGAATGAACCTGGTAGAGCATCCCACACAAACGAATGCTCCACATGCGGGTTTCACATGCCACCAACTCCACATTCTCAGACAACTTCAGCGCCAAAGCCGTTTTCAGACAGCCCTCAATGCAAAGGCTCTAGACGCAAATATTGGTGTGAGAGCTAATGCAATCAAGGAAACACTGCATGTTGGTGAAGGGCATATTGAAGAAGGATCAGCTGAGTGGTTCTTGTGGGAGAACAACTCCATTTGGCTCACTAACTTCACACACCATCAGGCTTCCAAGCAGCTCTCAAGGAAACTCAGTTTTCACACTCTATGCTTAGTGCCCTTTCACTGCATTATCTAGGAATGAACCTGGTAGAGCATCCCACACAAACCAATGCTCCACATGCGGGTTTCACATGCCACCAACTCCACATTCACAGGCAACTTCAGCGGCACAGCCGTTTTCAGATAGCCCTCAATGCAAAGGCTCTAGACGCAAATATTGGTGTGAGAGCTAATTCAATCAAGGAAACACTGCATGTTGGTGAAGCGCATATTGAAGCAGAATCAGCCGAGTGGTTCTTGTGGGAGAACAACTCCATTTGGCTCACTAACTTCACACACCATCAGACTTCCAAGCAGCTCTCAAGGAAACTCAGTTTGCACACTCTATGCTTAGTGCCCTTTGAGTGCCTAGGACTGAAATGAAGCTTGGTGAGCATCCCACACAAACGAATGCTCCACATGCGGGTTTCACATGCCACCAACTCCACATTCACAGACAACTTCAGCGCCAAAGCCGTTTTCAGATAGCCCTCAATGCAAAGGCTCTAGACCCAAATATTGGTGTGAGAGCTAATTCAATCTAGGAAACACTGCATGTTGGTGAAGGGCATATTGAAGAATGATCAGCTGAGTGGTTCTTGTGGGAGAACAACTCCCTTTGGCTCACTAACTTCACACACCATCAGGCTTCCAAGCAGCTCTCAAGGAAACTCAGTTTTTACACTCTATGCTTAGTGCCTTTTGAGTGCCTGGGACTGAAATGAAGCTTGGTGAGCATCCCACACAAACGAATGCTCCACATGCGGGTTTCACATGCCAACAACTCCACATTCACAGGCAACGTCAGCGCCACAGCCGTTTTCAGATAGCACTCAATGCAAAGGCTCTAGAAGCAAATATTGGTGTGAGAGCTAATTCAATCAAGGAAACACTGCATGTTGGTGAAGGGCATATTGAAGAAGGATCAGCCGAGTGGTTCTTGTGGGAGAACAACTCCATTTGGCTCACTAACTTCACACACCATCAGGCTTCCAAGCAGCTCTCAAGGAAACTCAGTTTTCACACTCTATGCTTAGTGCCCTTTCACTGCATTATCTAGGAATGAACCTGGTAGAGCATCCCACACAAAACGAATGCTCCACATGCGGGTTTCACATGCCACCAACTCCACATTCACAGGCAACTTCAGCGCCACAGCCGTTTTCAGATAGCCGTCAATGCAAAGGCTCTAGACGCAAATATTGGTATGAGAGCTAATTCAATCAAGGAAACACTGCATGTTGGTGAAGGGCATATTGAAGAAGGATCAGCTGAGTGGTTCTTGTGGGAGAACAACTCCATTTGGCTCACTAACTTCACACACCATCAGGCTTCCAAGCAGCTCTCAAGGAAACTCAGTTTTCACACTCTATGCTTAGTGCCCTTTCACTGCATTATCTAGGAATGAACCTGGTAGAGCATCCCACACAAAAGAATGCTCCACATGCGGGTTTCACATGCCACCAACTCCACATTCACAGGTAACTTCAGCGCCACAGCCGTTTTCAGATAGCCCTCAATGCAAAGGCTCTAGACGCAAATATTGGTGTGAGAGCTAATGCAATCAAGGAAACACTGCATGTTGGTGAAGGGCATATTGAAGAATGATCAGCTGAGTGGTTCTTGTGGGAGAACAACTCCCTTTGGCTCACTAACTTCACACACCATCAGGCTTCCAAGCAGCTCTCAAGGAAACTCAGTTTTTACACTCTATGCTTAGTGCCTTTTGAGTGCCTAGGACTGAAATGAAGCTTGGTGAGCATCCCACACAAACGAATGCTCCACATGCGGGTTTCACATGCCACCAACTCCACATTCACAGGCAACTTCAGCGCCACAGCTGTTTTCAGATAGCCCTCAATGCAAAGGCTCTAGACGCAAATATTTGTGTGAGAGCTAATTCATTCAAGGAAACACTGCATGTTGGTGAAGGGCATATTGAAGAAGAATCAGCCGAGTGGTTCTTGTGGGAGAACAACTCCATTTGGCTCACTAACTTCACACACCATCAGGCTTCCAAGCAGCTCTCAAGGAAACTCAGTTTTCACACTCTAGGCTTAATGCCCTTTGAGTTCATTGTGTAGGAATGAACCTGGTAGAGCATCCCACACGAACCAATGCTCCACATGCGGGTTTCACATGCCACCAACTCCACATTCACAGACAACTTCAGCGCCAAAGCCATTTTCAGATAGCCCCCAATGCAAAGGCTCTAGGCGCAAATATTGGTGTGAGAGCTAATTCAATCAAGGAAACACTGCATGTTGGTGAAGCGCATATTGAAGAAGGATCAGGCGAGTGGTTCTTGTGGGAGAACAACTCTATTTGGCTCACTAACTTCACACACCATCAGGCTTCCAAGCAGCTCTCAAGGAAACTCAGTTTTCACACTCTAGGCTTAATGCCCTTTGAGTGCATTATCTAGGAAAGAACCTGGTAGAGCATCCCACACAAACCAATGCTCCACATGCGGGTTTCACATGCCACCAACTCCACATTCACAGACAACTTCAGCGCCAAAGCCGTTTTCAGATAGCACTCAATGCAAAGGCTCCAGGGCCAAATATTTGTGTGAGAGATAATTCAATCAAAGAAACACTGCATGTTGGTGATGCGCATATTGAAGAAGAATCAGCAGCGTGGTTCTTGTGGGAGAACAACTCCATTTGGCTCACTAACTTCACACACCATCAGGCTTCCAAGCAGCTCTCAAGGAAACTCAGTTTTCACACTCTATGCTTAATGCCCTTTGAGTGCCTACGACTGAAATGAAGCTTGGTGAACTTCCCGCACCAACCAATGCTCCACAGGCTGGTTTCACATGCCACCAACTCCACATTCACAGACAACTTCAGCGCCAAAGCCATTGTCAGATAGCCCTCAATGCAAAGGCTCTAGGCGCAAATATTGGTGTGAGAGCTAATTCAATCAAGGAAACACTGCATGTTGGTGAAGCGCATATTGAAGAAGATTCAGCTGAGTGGTTCTTGTGGGAGAACAACTCCATTTGGCTCACTAACTTCACACACCATCAGGCTTCCAAGCAGCTCTCAAGGAAAATCAGTTTTCACACTCTAGGCTTAATGCCCTTTGTGTGCATTATCTAGGAAAGAACCTGGTAGAGCATCCCACACAAACCAATGCTCCACATGCGGGTTTCACATGCCACCAACTCCACATTCACAGACAACTTCAGCGCCAAAGCCATTTTCAGATAGCCCTCAATGCAAAGGCTCTAGGCGCAAATATTGGTGTGAGAGCTAATTCAATCAAGGAAACACTGCATGTTGGTGAAGCTCATATTGAAGAAGAATCAGCCGAGTGGTTCTTGTGGGAGAACAACTCCATTTGGCTCACTAACTTCACACACCATCAGGCTTCCAAGCAGCTCTCAAGGAAACTCAGTTTTCACACTCTATGCTTAATGCCCTTTGAGTGCCTAGGACTGAAATGAACCTTGGTGAGCTTCCCGCACAAACTAATGCTCCACTGGCGGGTTTCACATGCCACCAACTCCACATTCACAGACAACTTCAGCGCCAAAGCCGTTTTCAGATAGCACTCAATGCAAAGGCTCCAGGGGCAAATATTGGTGTGAGAGCTAATTCAATCAAGGAAACACTGCATGTTGGTGAAGCGCATATTGAAGAAGAATCAGCAGCGTGGTTCTTGTAGGAGAACAACTCCATTTGGCTGACTAACTTCACACACCATCAGGCTTCCAAGCAGCTCTCAAGGAAACTCAGTTTTCACACTCTATGCTTAGTGCCCTTTCACTGCATTATCTAGGAATGAACCTGGTAGAGCATCCCACACAAACGAATGCTCCACATGCGGGTTTCACATGCCACCAACTCCACATTCACAGGCAACTTCAGCGCCACAGCCGTTTTCAGATAGCCCTCAATGCAAAGGCTCAAGGCGCAAATATTGGTGTGAGAGCTAATTCAATCAAGGAAACACTGCATGTTGCTGAAGCGCATATTGAAGAAGGATCAGCCGAGTGGTTCTTGTGGGAGAACAACTCCATTTGGCTCACTAACTTCACACACCATCAGGCTTCCAAGCAGCTCTCAAGGAAACTCAGTTTTCACACTCTATGCTTAGTGCCCTTTGAGTGCCTAGGACTGAAATGAAGCTTGGTGAGCTTCCCGCACAAACTAATGCTCCACTGGCGGGTTTCACATGCCACCAACTCCACATTCACAGACAACTTCAGCGCCAAAGCCGTTTTCAGATAGCACTCAATGCAAAGGCTCCAGGGCCAAATATTGGTGTGAGAGCTAATTCAATCAAGGAAACACTGCATGTTGGTGATGCGCATATTGAAGAAGAATCAGCAGCGTGGTTCTTGTGGGAGAACAACTCCATTTGGCTGACTAACTTCACACACCATCAGGCTTCCAAGCAGCTCTCAAGGAAACTCAGTTTTCACACTCTATGCTTAGTGCCCTTTCACTGCATTATCTAGGAATGAACCTGGTAGAGCATCCCACACAAACGAATGCTCCACATGCGGGTTTCACATGCCACCAACTCCACATTCACAGGCAACTTCAGCGCCACAGCCGTTTTCAGATAGCCCTCAATGCAAAGGCTCTAGGCGCAAATATTGGTGTGAGAGCTAATTCAATCAAGGAAACACTGCATGTTGGTGAAGGGCATATTGAAGAAGGATCAGCCGAGTGGTTCTTGTGGGAGAACAACTCCATTTGGCTCACTAACTTCACACACCATCAGGCTTCCAAGCAGCTCTCAAGGAAACTCAGTTTTCACACTCTATGCTTAGTGCCCTTTGAGTGCATTATCTAGGAATGAACCTGTGTAGAGCATCCCACACAAACGAATGCTCCACATGCGGGCAGCGCCAAAGCCATTTTCAGATAGCCCTCAATGCAAAGGCTCTAGACGCAAATATTGGTGTGAGAGCTAATTCAATCAAGGAAACACTGCATGTTGGTGAAGGGCATATTGAAGAATGATCAGCAGAGTGGTTCTTGTGGGAGAACAACTCCCTTTGGCTCACTAACTTCACACACCATCAGGCTTCCAAGCAGCTCTCAAGGAAACTCAGTTTTCACACTCTACGCTTAGTGCCCTTTCACTGCATTATCAAGGAATGAACCTGGTAGAGCATCCCACACAAACCAATGCTCCACATGCGGGTTTCACATGCCACCAACTCCACATTCACAGGCAACTTCAGCGCCAAAGCCATATTCAGAGAGCCCTCAATGCAAAGGTTCTAGGCGCAAATATTGGTGTGAGAGCTAATTCAATCAAGGAAACACTGCATGTTGGTGAAGGGCATATTGAAGAATGATCAGCCCGAGTGGTTCTTGTGGGAGAACAACTCCCTTTGGCTCACTAACTTCACACACCATCAGGCTTCCCAAGCAGCTCTCAAGGAAACTCAGTTTTCACACTCTACGCTTAGTGCCCTTTCACTGCATTATCTAGGAATGAACCTGTAGAGCATCCCCACACAAACCAATGCTCCACATGCGGGTTTCACATGCCACCAACTCCACATTCACAGGCAACTTCAGCGCCAAAGCCATATTCAGATAGCCCTCAATGCAAAGGCTCTAGGCGCAAATATTGGTGTGAGAGCTAATTCAATCTAGGAAACACTGCATGTTGGTGAAGGGCATATTGAAGAAGAATCAGCCGAGTGGTTCTTGTGGGGAGAACAACTCCATTTGGCTCACTAAACTTCACACACCCTCAGGCTTCCAAGCAGCTGTCAAGGAAACTCAGTTTTCACACTCTACGCTTAGTGCCCCTTTCACTGCATTATCTAGGAATGAACCTGGTAGAGCATCCCCACACAAACGTATGCTCCACATGCGGGTTTCACATGCCACCAACTCCACATTCTCATGCAACTTCAGCGCCAAAGCCATTTTCAGATAGCCCTCAATGCAAAGGCTCTAGACGCAAATATTGGTGTGAGAGCTAATTCAATCAAGGAAACACTGCATGTTGGTGAAGGGCATATTGAAGAAGGATCAGCCGAGTGGTTCTTATGGGAGAACAACTCCATTTGGCTCACTAACTTCACACACCATCAGGCTTCCAAGCAGCTCTCAAAGAAACTCAGTTTTCACACTCTATGCTTAGTGCCCTTTCACTGCATTATCTAGGAATGAACCTGGTAGAGCATCCCACACAAACGAATGCTCCACATGCGGGTTTCACATGCCACCAACTCCACATTCACAGGCAACTTCAGCGGCACAGCCGTTTTCAGATAGCCCTCAATGCCAAGGCTCTAGGCGCAAATATTGGTGTGAGAGCTAATTCAATCAAGGAAACACTGCATGTTGGTGAAGGGCATATTGAAGAAGGATCAGCCGAGTGGTTCTTGTGGGAGAACAACTCCATTTGGCTCACTAACTTCACACACCATCAGGCTTCCAAGCAGCTCTCAAGGAAACTCAGTTTACACACTCTATGCTTAGTGCCCTTTGAGTGCATTATCTAGGAATGAACCTGGTAGAGCATCCCACACAAATGAATGCTCCACATGCGGGCAGCGCCAAAGCCATTTTCAGATAGCCATCAATGCAAAGGCTCTAGACGCAAATATTGGTGTGAGAGCTAATTCAATCAAGAAAACACTGCATGTTGGTGAAGGGCATATTGAAGAATGATCAGCCGAGTGGTTCTTGTGGGAGAACAACTCCCTTTGGCTCACTAACTTCACACACCATCAGGCTTCCAAGCAGCTCTCAAGGAAACTCAGTTTTTACACTCTATGCTTAGTGCCCTTTCACTGCATTATCTAGGAATGAACCTGGTAGAGGCATCCCACACAACCAATGCTCCACATGCGGGTTTCACATGCCACCAACTCCACATTCACAGGCAACTTCAGCGCCACAGCCATTTTCAGATAGCCCTCAATGCAAAGGCTCTAGGCGCAAATATTGGTGTGAGAGCTAATTCAATCAAGGAAACACTGCATGTTGGTGAAGGGCATATTGAAGAAGAATCAGCCGAGTGGTTCTTGTGGGAGAACAACTCCATTTGGCTCACTAACTTCACACACCATCAGGCTTCCAAGCAGCTCTCAAGGAAACTCAGTTTTCACACTCTATGCTTAGTGCCCTTTCACTGCATTATCTAGGAATGAACCTGGTAGAGCATCCCACACAAACCAATGCTCCACATGCGGGTTTCACATGCCACCAACTCCACATTCACAGGCAACTTCAGCGCCACAGCCATTTTCAGATAGCCCTCAATGCAAAGGCTCTAGACGCAAATATTGGTGTGAGAGGTAATTCAATCAAGGAAACACTGCATGTTGGTGATTCGCATATTGAAGCAGAATCAGCCAAGTGGTTCTTGTGGGAGAACAACTCCATTTGGCTCACTAACTTCACACATCATCAGACTTCCAAGCAGCTCTCAAGGAAACTCAGTTTGCACACTCTATGCCTAGTGCCCTTTGAGTGCCTAGGACTGAAATGAAGCTTGGTGAGCATCCCACACAAACGAATGCTCCACATGCGGGTTTCACATGCCACCAACTCCACATTCACAGACAACTTCAGCGCCAAAGCCGTTTTCAGATAGCCCTCAATGCAAAGGCTCTAGAGGCAAATATTGGTGTGAGAGCTAATTCAATCAAGGAAACACTGCATGTTGGTGTAGGGCATATTGAAGAAGGATCAGTCGAGTGGTTCTTGTGGGAGGACAACTCCATTTCGCTCACTAACTTCACACACCATCAGGCTTCCAAGCAGCTCTCAAGGAAACTCAGTTTTCACACTCTATGCTTAGTGCCCTTTCACTGCATTATCTAGGAATGAACCTGGTAGAGCATCCCACACAAACCAATGCTCCACATACGGGCAACGCCACAGCCGTTTTCAGATAGCCCTCAATGCAAAGGCTCTAGACGCAAATATTGGTGTGAGAGCTAATTCAATCAAGGGAACACTGTAAGTTTGGTGAAGGGCATATTGAAGAAGGATCAGCCAAGTGGTTGTTGTGGGAGAACAACTCTATTTGGCTCACTAACTTCACACACCATCAGGCTTCCAAGCAGCTCTCAAGGAAACTCAGTTTTCACACTCTAAGCTTAGTGCCCTTTGAGTGCCTAGGACTGAACTGAAGCTTGGTGAGCATCCCACACAAACGAATGCTCCACATGCGGGTTTCACATGCCACCAACTCCACATTCACAGACAACTTCAGCGCCACAGCCGCTTTCAGATAGCCCTCAATGCAAAGGCTCTAGACGCAAATATTGGTGTGAGAGCTAATTCAATCAAGGAAACACTGCATGTTGGTGTAGGGCATATTGAAGAAGGATCAGCCGAGTGGATCTTGTGGGAGAACAACTCCATTTGGCTCACTAACTTCACACACCATCAGGCTTTCAAGCAGCTCTCAAGGAAACTCAGTTTTCACACTCTATGCTTAGTGCCCTTTCACTGCATTATCTAGGAATGAACCTGGTAGAGCATCCCACACAAACGAATGCTCCACATGCGGGTTTCACAGCGCCACAGCCATTTTCAGATAGCCCTCAATGCAAAGGCTCTAGACGCAAATATTGGTGTGAGAGCTAATTCAATCAAGGAAACACTGCATGTTGGTGAAGGGCATATTGAAGAATGATCAGCTGAGTGGTTCTTGTGGGAGAACAACTCCATTTGGCTCACTAACTTCACACACCATCAGGCTTCCAAGCAGCTCTCAAGGAAACTCAGTTTTCACACTCTATGCTTAGTGCCCTTTGAGTGCATTATCTAGGAATGAACCTGGTAGAGCATCCCACACAAACCAATGCTCCACATGCGGGTTTCACATGCCACCAACTCCACATTCTCATGCAACTTCAGCGCCACAGCGATTTTCAGATAGCCCTCAATGCAAAGGCTCTAGACGCAAATATTGGTGTGAGAGCTAATTCAATCAAGGAAACACTGCATGTTGGTGAAGGGCATATTGAAGAAGGATCAGCCGAGTGGTTCTTGTGGGAGAACAACTCCATTTGGCTCACTAACTTCACACACCATCAGGCTTCCAAGCAGCTCTCAAGGAAACTCACTTTTTACACTCTATGCTTAGTGCCCTTTGAGTGCATTATCTAGGAAAGAACCTGGTAGAGCATCCCACACCTACGAATGCTCCACATGCGGGTTTCACATGCCACCAACTCCACATTCACAGGCAACTTCAGCGCCACAGCCGTTTTCAGATAGCCCTCAATGCAAATGCTCTAGACGCAAATATTGATGTGAGAGCTAATTCAATCAAGGAAACACTGCATGTTGGTGAGGGGCATATTGAAGAAGGATCAGGAGAGTGGTTCTTGTGGGAGAACAACTCCATTTGGCTCACTAACTTCACACACCATCAGGCTTCCAAGCAGCTCTCAAGGAAACTCAGTTTTCACACTCTAGGCTTAGTGCCCTTAGAGTGCATTATCTAGGAATGAACCTGGTGGAGCATCCCACACAAAAGCATGCTCCACATGCGGGTTTCACATGCCACCAACTTCACATTCTCATGCAACTTCAGCGCCACAGCCATTTTCAGATAGCCCTCAATGCAAAGGCTCTAGACGCAAATATTGGTGTGAGAGGTAATTCAATCAAGGAAACACTGCATGTTGCTGATTCGCATATTGAAGCAGAATCAGCCGAGTGGTTCTTGTGGGACAACAACTCCATTTGGCTCACTAACTTCACACACCATCAGACTTCCAAGCAGCTCTCAAGGAAACTCAGTTTGCACACTCTATGCTTAGTGCACTTTCACTGTATTATCTAGGAATGAACCTGGTAGAGCATCA